>NW_027675404.1:985000-995000 GCF_965601325.2 Salmo salar
GTGTGTGTGTGTGTTGTCGGTGTGTGTGTGTGTGTGTTGTCGGTGTGTGTGTGTGTGTTGTCTGTGTGTGTGTGTGTGTGTGTGTTGTGTGTGTGTGTGTTGTCGGTGTGTGTGTTGCCGGTGTGTGTGTGTTGTAGGTGTGTGTGTGTGTGTGTTGTCGGTGTGTGTGTATGTGTTGTCGGTGTGTGTGTGTGTGTTGTCGGTGTGTGTGTGTGTGTTGTTGGTGTGTGTGTGTGTGTGTTGTCGGTGTGTGTGTGTGTAGTCGGTGTGTGTGTGTGTGTGTGTGTGTGTTGTCGGTGTGTGTGTGTGTGTTGTCGGTGTATGTGTGTGTGTGTGTTGTCGGTGTGTGTGTGTGTTGTCGGTGTGTGTGTTGTGTGTGTGTTGTCGGTGTGTGTGTGTGTTGTCGGTGTGTGTGTGTGTGTGTGTTGTCGTTGTGTGTGTGTTGTCGGTGTGTGTGTGTGTGTTGTCGGTGTGTGTGTGTGTGTGTTGTCGGTGTGTGTGTGTGTGTGTGTGTGTGTGTGTGTGTTGTCAGTGTGTGTGTGTGTGTGTGTGTTGTCGGTGTGTGTGTGTGTGTTGTCGGTGTGTGTGTGTGTGTGTGCTGTCGGTGTGTGTGTGTGTGTGTTGTCGGTGTGTGTGTGTGTGTGTTGTCGGTGTGTGTGTGTGTGTTGTCGGTGTGTGTGTGTGTGTTGTCGGTGTGTGTGTGTGTTTTGTTGTGTGTGTGTGTGTTGTCGGTGTGTGTGTGTGTGTGTTGTCGGTGTGTGTGTGTGTGTGTGTTGTCGGTGTGTGTGTGTGTTGTTGGTGTGTTTGTGTGTGTGTGTGTTGTCGGTGTGTGTGTGTTATCGGTGTGTGTGTGTGTGTGTGTTGTTGGTGTGTGTGTGTGTGTGTGTGTGTGTGTGTGTGTTGTCGGTGTGTGTGTGTGTGTTGTCGGTGTGTGTGTGTTGTCGGTGTGTGTGTGTGTGTTGTCGGTGTGTGTGTGTGTGTTGTGTGTGTGTGTTGTCGGTGTGTGTGTGTGTGTTTGTTGTCGCTGTGTGTGTGTGTGTGTTGTCGGTGTGTGTGTGTTGTCGGTGTGTGTGTGTGTGTGTTGTCGGTGTGTGTGTGTGTGTTGTCGGTGTGTGTGTGTTGTCGGTGTGTGTGTGTGTGTGTGTTGTCGGTGTGTGTGTGTCTGTGTGTTGTCAGTGTGTGTGTGTGTGTTGTCGGTGTGTGTGTGTGTGTGTTGTCGGTGTGTGTGTGTGTTGTGTGTGTGTGTGTGTGTGTTGTCGGTGTGTTTGTGTGTGTGTTGTCGGTGTGTGTGTGTGTGTGTGTGTGTTGTCGGTGTGTGTGTGTGTGTGCGTTGTCGGTGTGTGTGTGTGTGTTGTCGGTGTGTGTGTGTGTGTGTGTTGTCGGTGTGTGTGTGTGTGTGTATGTGTTGTCGGTGTGTGTGTGTGTGTGCGTTGTCGGTGTGTGTGTGTGTTGTCGGTGTGTGTGTGTGTGTGTTGTCGGTGTGTGTGTGTGTGTGTGTGTGTTGTCGGTGTATGTGTGTGTTGTCGGTGTGTGTGTGTTGTGTGTGTGTGTGTTGTCGGTGTGTGTGTGTGTTGTCGGTGTGTGTGTGTGTGTGTGTGTGTTGTCGGTGTGTGTGTGTGTGTGTGTGTGTGTGTTGTCGGTGTGTGTGTGTGTGTGTGTGTGTGTTGTCGGTGTGTGTGTGTGTGTTGTCGGTGTGTGTGTGTGTGTGTGTGTGTTGTCGGTGTGTGTGTGTGTGTTGCTGGTGTTTGTGTGTGTGTGTGTTGTCGGTGTGTGTGTGTGTGTTGTCGGTGTGTGTGTGTGTGTGTGTGTGTGTGTGTGTGTTGTCGGTGTGTGTGTGTGTGTTGTCGGTGTGTGTGTGTGTGTGTGTTGTCGGTGTGTTTGTGTGTGTGTGTTGTCGGTGTGTGTGTGTGTGTGTGTTCTCGGTGTGTGTGTGTGTGTGTGTGTTGTGTGTGTGTGTGTTGTCGGTTTGTGTGTGTGTGTGTAGTCGGTGTGTGTGTGTGTGTGTGTGTTGTCGGTGTGTGTGTGTGTGTTGTCGGTGTGTGTGTGTGTGTTGTCGGTGTGTGTTGTTGTGTGTGTGTGTTGTCGGTGTGTGTGTGTGTGTTGTCGGTGTGTGTGTGTGTGTGTGTGTTGTCGGTGTGTGTGTGTGTTGTCGGCGTGTGTGTGTTGTGTGTGTGTGTGTTGTCGGTGTGTGTGTGTGTTGTCGGTGTGTGTGTGTGTGTGTGTGTTGTCGGTGTGTGTGTGTTGTCGGTGTGTGTGTGTGTGTTGTCGGTGTGTGTGTGTGTGTGTTGTCGGTGTGTGTGTGTGTGTGTGTGTGTGTGTTGTCAGTGTGTGTGTGTGTGTGTGTGTGTGTGTGTTGTCGGTGTGTGTGTGTGTGTGTGTTGTCGGTGTGTGTGTGTGTGTTGTCGGTGTGTGTGTGTTGTCGGTGTGTGTGTGTGTGTGTGTTGTCGGTGTGTGTGTGTCTGTGTGTTGTCAGTGTGTGTGTGTGTGTTGTCGGTGTGTGTGTGTGTTTGTTGTCGGTGTGTGTGTGTGTTGTGTGTGTGTGTGTGTGTGTTGTCGGTGTGTTTGTGTGTGTGTTGTCGGTGTGTGTGTGTGTGTGTGTGTGTTGTCGGTGTGTGTGTGTGTGTGCGTTGTCGGTGTGTGTGTGTGTGTTGTCGGTGTGTGTGTGTGTGTGTGTTGTCGGTGTGTGTGTGTGTGTGTATGTGTTGTCGGTGTGTGTGTGTGTGTGCGTTGTCGGTGTGTGTGTGTGTTGTCGGTGTGTGTGTGTGTGTTGTCGGTGTGTGTGTGTGTGTGTGTGTGTGTTGTCGGTGTATGTGTGTGTTGTCGGTGTGTGTGTGTTGTGTGTGTGTGTGTTGTCGGTGTGTGTGTGTGTTGTCGGTGTGTGTGTGTGTGTGTGTGTGTGTTGTCGGTGTGTGTGTGTGTGTTGTCGGTGTGTGTGTGTGTGTGTTGTCGGTGTGTGTGTGTGTGTGTGTGTGTGTGTTGTCAGTGTGTGTGTGTGTGTGTGTGTGTGTGTTGTCGGTGTGTGTGTGTGTGTGTGTGTGTGTGTTGTCGGTGTGTGTGTGTGTGTGTGTGTGTGTTGTCGGTGTGTGTGTGTGTGTTGTCGGTGTGTGTGTGTGTGTGTGTGTGTTGTCGGTGTGTGTGTGTGTGTTGCTGGTGTTTGTGTGTGTGTGTGTTGTCGGTGTGTGTGTGTGTGTTGTCGGTGTGTGTGTGTGTGTGTGTGTGTGTGTGTTGTCGGTTTGTGTGTGTGTGTGTAGTCGGTGTGTGTGTGTGTGTGTGTGTGTTGTCGGTGTGTGTGTGTGTGTTGTCGGTGTGTGTGTGTGTGTTGTCGGTGTGTGTTGTTGTGTGTGTGTGTTGTCGGTGTGTGTGTGTGTGTTGTCGGTGTGTGTGTGTGTGTGTGTGTTGTCGGTGTGTGTGTGTGTTGTCGGCGTGTGTGTGTTGTGTGTGTGTGTGTTGTCGGTGTGTGTGTGTGTTGTCGGTGTGTGTGTGTGTGTGTGTGTTGTCGGTGTGTGTGTGTTGTCGGTGTGTGTGTGTGTGTTGTCGGTGTGTGTGTGTGTGTGTTGTCGGTGTGTGTGTGTGTGTGTGTGTGTGTTGTCAGTGTGTGTGTGTGTGTGTGTGTGTGTGTTGTCGGTGTGTGTGTGTGTGTGTGTGTGTGTGTGTTGTCGGTGTGTGTGTGTGTGTGTGTTGTCGGTGTGTGTGTGTGTGTTGTCGGTGTGTGTGTGTGTGTTGTCGGTGTGTGTGTGTTGCTGGTGTTTGTGTGTGTGTGTGTTGTCGGTGTGTGTGTGTGTGTTGTCGGTGTGTGTGTGTGTGTGTGTGTGTGTGTGTTGTCGGTGTGTGTGTGTGTGTTGTGTGTGTGTGTGTTGTCGGTGTGTGTGTGTGTGTGTTGTCGGTGTGTGTCTGTGTGTTGTCGGTGTGTGTGTGTGTGTGTTGTCTGTGTGTGTGTGTGTGTGTGTGTTGTGTGTGTGTGTGTTGTAGGTTAGGTGTTGCCGGTGTGTGTGTGTTGTAGGTGTGTGTGTGTGTGTGTTGTCGGTGTGTGTATGTGTTGTCGGTGTGTGTGTGTGTGTTGTCGGTGTGTGTGTGTGTGTTGTTGGTGTGTGTGTGTGTGTGTTGTCGGTGTGTGTGTGTGTAGTCGGTGTGTGTGTGTGTGTGTGTGTGTTGTCGGTGTGTGTGTGTTGTCGGTGTATGTGTGTGGGTGTGTTGTCGGTGTGTGTGTGTGTTGTCGGTGTGTGTGTTGTGTGTGTGTTGTCGGTGTGTGTGTGTGTTGTCGGTGTGTGTGTGTGTGTTGTCGGTGTGTGTGTGTTGTCGGTGTGTGTGTGTGTGTTGTCGGTGTGTGTGTGTGTGTGTTGTCGGTGTGTGTGTGTGTGTGTGTGTGTGTTGTCAGTGTGTGTGTGTGTGTGTGTGTTGTCAGTGTGTGTGTGTGTGTGTGTTGTCAGTGTGTGTGTGTGTGTGTTGTCGGTGTGTGTGTGTGTGTGTGTTGTCGGTGTGTGTGTGTGTGTGTTGTCGGTGTGTGTGTGTGTGTTGTCGGTGTGTGTGTGTGTGTTGTCGGTGTGTGTGTGTGTTTTGTTGTGTGTGTGTGTGTTGTCGGTGTGTGTGTGTGTGTGTTGTCGGTGTGTGTGTGTGTGTGTTGTCGGTGTGTGTGTGTGTTGTTGGTGTGTTTGTGTGTGTGTGTGTGTTGTCGGTGTGTGTGTGTGTTGTCGGTGTGTGTGTGTGTGTTGTCGGTGTGTGTGTGTGTGTGTGTTGTCGGTGTGTGTGTGTGTGTGTGTTGTCGGTGTGTGTGTGTGTCTGTGTTGTGTGTGTGTGTGTTGTCAGTGTGTGTGTGTGTGTGTGTGTGTGTGTTGTCGGTGTGTGTGTGTGTGTGTGTGTGTTGTCGGTGTGTGTGTGTGTGTGTGTTGCCGGTGTGTGTGTGTGTGTTGTCGGTGTGTGTGTGTGTGTTGTTGGTGTGTGTGTGTGTGTGTTGTCGGTGTGTGTGTGTGTGTTGTCGGTGTGTGTGTGTGTGTGTTGTCGGTGTGTGTGTGTGTAGTCGGTGTGTGTGTGTGTGTGTGTGTGTGTGTGTGTTGTCGGTGTGTGTGTGTGTGTTGTCGGTGTGTGTGTGTGTGTGTGTGTTGTCGGTGTGTGTGTGTGTTGTCGGTGTGTGTGTGTTGTGTGTGTGTGTGTTGTCGGTGTGTGTGTGTGTTGTCGGTGTGTGTGTGTGTGTGTGTTGTCGGTGTGTGTGTGTGTGTTGTCGGTGTGTGTGTGTGTGTGTTGTCGGTGTGTGTGTGTGTGTGTGTGTGTTGTCAGTGTGTGTGTGTGTGTGTGTGTGTGTGTTGTCGGTGTGTGTGTGTGTGTGTGTGTGTGTGTTGTCGGTGTGTGTGTGTGTGTGTGTGTGTGTTGTCGGTGTGTGTGTGTGTGTTGTCGGTGTGTGTGTGTGTGTGTGTGTGTGTTGTCGGTGTGTGTGTGTGTGTTGCTGGTGTTTGTGTGTGTGTGTGTTGTCGGTGTGTGTGTGTGTGTTGTCGGTGTGTGTGTGTGTGTGTGTGTGTGTGTGTGTGTGTGTGTGTGTTGTCGGTGTGTGTGTGTGTGTTGTCGGTGTGTGTGTGTGTGTGTGTTGTCGGTGTGTTTGTGTGTGTGTGTTGTCGGTGTGTGTGTGTGTGTGTGTTGTCGGTGTGTGTGTGTGTGTTGTGTGTGTGTGTGTTGTCGGTGTGTGTGTGTGTGTGTAGTCGGTGTGTGTGTGTGTGTGTGTGTGTGTTGTCGGTGTGTGTGTGTGTGTTGTCGGTGTGTGTGTGTGTGTTGTCGGTGTGTGTTGTTGTGTGTGTGTGTGTTGTCGGTGTGTGTGTGTGTTGTCGGTGTGTTTGTGTGTGTTTGTGTGTTCTCGTTGTGTGTGTGTTGTCGGTGTGTTTGTGTGTGTTGTCGGTGTGTGTGTGTGTGTGTTGTCGGTGTGTGTGTGTGTGTGTGTTGTCAGTGTGTGTGTGTGTGTGTGTGTTGTCGGTGTGTGTGTGTGTGTGTGTGTGTTGCCGGTGTGTGTGTGTGTGTGTGTTGTCGGTGTGTGTGTGTGTGTTGTCGGTGTGTGTGTGTGTGTGTGTGTTGTCGGTGTGTGTGTGTTGCTGGTGTTTGTGTGTGTGTGTGTTGTCGGTGTGTGTGTGTGTGTTGTCGGTGTGTGTGTGTGTGTGTGTGTGTGTGTGTGTGTGTGTGTTGTCGGTGTGTGTGTGTGTGTTGTGTGTGTGTGTGTTGTCGGTGTGTGTGTGTGTGTGTTGTCGGTGTGTGTGTGTGTGTGTTGTCGGTGTGTGTGTGTGTGTTGTCTGTGTGTGTGTGTGTGTGTGTGTTGTGTGTGTGTGTGTTGTCGGTGTGTGTGTTGCCGGTGTGTGTGTGTTGTAGGTGTGTGTGTGTGTGTGTTGTCGGTGTGTGTGTATGTGTTGTCGGTGTGTGTGTGTGTGTTGTCGGTGTGTGTGTGTGTGTTGTTGGTGTGTGTGTGTGTGTGTTGTCGGTGTGTGTGTGTGTAGTCGGTGTGTGTGTGTGTGTGTGTGTGTGTTGTCGGTGTGTGTGTGTGTGTTGTCGGTGTATGTGTGTGTGTGTGTTGTCGGTGTGTGTGTGTGTTGTCGGTGTGTGTGTTGTGTGTGTGTTGTCGGTGTGTGTGTGTGTTGTCGGTGTGTGTGTGTGTGTGTGTTGTCGGTGTGTGTGTGTTGTCGGTGTGTGTGTGTGTGTTGTCGGTGTGTGTGTGTGTGTGTTGTCGGTGTGTGTGTGTGTGTGTGTGTGTGTGTGTGTGTGTGTGTTGTCAGTGTGTGTGTGTGTGTGTGTGTTGTCGGTGTGTGTGTGTGTGTGTGTGTTGTCGGTGTGTGTGTGTGTGTGCTGTCGGTGTGTGTGTGTGTGTGTTGTCGGTGTGTGTGTGTGTGTGTTGTCGGTGTGTGTGTGTGTGTGCTGTCGGTGTGTGTGTGTGTGTGTTGTCGGTGTGTGTGTGTGTGTGTTGTCGGTGTGTGTGTGTGTGTTGTCGTTGTGTGTGTGTGTGTTGTCGGTGTGTGTGTTGCCGGTGTGTGTGTGTTGTAGGTGTGTGTGTGTGTGTGTTGTCGGTGTGTGTGTATGTGTTGTCGGTGTGTGTGTGTGTGTTGTCGGTGTGTGTGTGTGTGTTGTTGGTGTGTGTGTGTGTGTGTTGTCGGTGTGTGTGTGTGTAGTCGGTGTGTGTGTGTGTGTGTGTGTGTGTTGTCGGTGTGTGTGTGTGTGTTGTCGGTGTATGTGTGTGTGTGTGTTGTCGGTGTGTGTGTGTGTTGTCGGTGTGTGTGTTGTGTGTGTGTTGTCGGTGTGTGTGTGTGTTGTCGGTGTGTGTGTGTGTGTGTGTTGTCGGTGTGTGTGTGTTGTCGGTGTGTGTGTGTGTGTTGTCGGTGTGTGTGTGTGTGTGTGTGTTGTCGGTGTGTGTGTGTGTGTGTGTGTGTGTGTGTGTGTGTTGTCAGTGTGTGTGTGTGTGTGTGTGTTGTCGGTGTGTGTGTGTGTGTGTGTTGTCGGTGTGTGTGTGTGTGTGCTGTCGGTGTGTGTGTGTGTGTGTTGTCGGTGTGTGTGTGTGTGTGTTGTCGGTGTGTGTGTGTGTGTTGTCGGTGTGTGTGTGTGTGTTGTCGGTGTGTGTGTGTGTTTTGTTGTGTGTGTGTGTGTTGTCGGTGTGTGTGTGTGTGTGTTGTCGGTGTGTGTGTGTGTGTGTGTTGTCGGTGTGTGTGTGTGTTGTTGGTGTGTTTGTGTGTGTGTGTGTTGTCGGTGTGTGTGTGTTATCGGTGTGTGTGTGTGTGTGTGTTGTTGGTGTGTGTGTGTGTGTGTGTGTGTGTGTGTGTGTGTGTTGTCAGTGTGTGTGTGTGTTGTCGGTGTGTGTGTGTGTGTTGTCGGTGTGTGTGTGTTGTCGGTGTGTGTGTGTGTGTTGTCGGTGTGTGTGTGTGTGTTGTGTGTGTGTGTTGTCGGTGTGTGTGTGTGTGTTTGTTGTCGCTGTGTGTGTGTGTGTGTTGTCGGTGTGTGTGTGTTGTCGGTGTGTGTGTGTGTGTGTGTTGTCGGTGTGTGTGTGTGTGTTGTCGGTGTGTGTGTGTTGTCGGTGTGTGTGTGTGTGTGTGTTGTCGGTGTGTGTGTGTCTGTGTGTTGTCAGTGTGTGTGTGTGTGTTGTCGGTGTGTGTGTGTGTGTGTTGTCGGTGTGTGTGTGTGTTGTGTGTGTGTGTGTGTGTGTTGTCGGTGTGTTTGTGTGTGTGTTGTCGGTGTGTGTGTGTGTGTGTGTGTTGTCGGTGTGTGTGTGTGTGTGCGTTGTCGGTGTGTGTGTGTGTGTTGTCGGTGTGTGTGTGTGTGTGTGTTGTCGGTGTGTGTGTGTGTGTGTATGTGTTGTCGGTGTGTGTGTGTGTGTGCGTTGTCGGTGTGTGTGTGTGTTGTCGGTGTGTGTGTGTGTGTGTGTGTGTTGTCGGTGTATGTGTGTGTTGTCGGTGTGTGTGTGTTGTGTGTGTGTGTGTTGTCGGTGTGTGTGTGTGTTGTCGGTGTGTGTGTGTGTGTGTGTGTGTGTTGTCAGTGTGTGTGTGTGTGTTGTCGGTGTGTGTGTGTGTGTTGTCGGTGTGTGTGTGTGTGTGTGTGTGTGTGTTGTCAGTGTGTGTGTGTGTGTGTGTGTGTGTGTGTTGTCGGTGTGTGTGTGTGTGTGTGTGTGTGTGTTGTCGGTGTGTGTGTGTGTGTGTGTGTGTGTTGTCGGTGTGTGTGTGTGTGTTGTCGGTGTGTGTGTGTGTGTGTGTGTGTTGTCGGTGTGTGTGTGTGTGTTGCTGGTGTTTGTGTGTGTGTGTGTTGTCGGTGTGTGTGTGTGTGTTGTCGGTGTGTGTGTGTGTGTGTGTGTGTGTGTGTGTGTTGTCGGTGTGTGTGTGTGTGTTGTCGGTGTGTGTGTGTGTGTGTGTTGTCGGTGTGTTTGTGTGTGTGTGTTGTCGGTGTGTGTGTGTGTGTGTGTTGTCGGTGTGTGTGTGTGTGTGTGTGTTGTGTGTGTGTGTGTTGTCGGTTTGTGTGTGTGTGTGTAGTCGGTGTGTGTGTGTGTGTGTGTGTGTTGTCGGTGTGTGTGTGTGTGTTGTCGGTGTGTGTGTGTGTGTTGTCGGTGTGTGTTGTTGTGTGTGTGTGTTGTCGGTGTGTGTGTGTGTGTTGTCGGTGTGTGTGTGTGTGTGTGTGTTGTCGGTGTGTGTGTGTGTTGTCGGCGTGTGTGTGTTGTGTGTGTGTGTGTTGTCGGTGTGTGTGTGTGTTGTCGGTGTGTGTGTGTGTGTGTGTGTTGTCGGTGTGTGTGTGTTGTCGGTGTGTGTGTGTGTGTTGTCGGTGTGTGTGTGTGTGTGTTGTCGGTGTGTGTGTGTGTGTGTTTGTGTGTTGTCAGTGTGTGTGTGTGTGTGTGTGTGTGTGTTGTCGGTGTGTGTGTGTGTGTGTGTGTGTGTGTGTGTTGTCGGTGTGTGTGTGTGTGTGTGTTGTCGGTGTGTGTGTGTGTGTTGTCGGTGTGTGTGTGTGTGTTGTCGGTGTGTGTGTGTTGCTGGTGTTTGTGTGTGTGTGTGTTGTCGGTGTGTGTGTGTGTGTTGTCGGTGTGTGTGTGTGTGTGTGTGTGTGTGTGTGTTGTCGGTGTGTGTGTGTGTGTTGTGTGTGTGTGTGTTGTCGGTGTGTGTGTGTGTGTGTTGTCGGTGTGTGTGTGTGTGTTGTCGGTGTGTGTGTGTGTGTTGTCTGTGTGTGTGTGTGTGTGTGTGTTGTGTGTGTGTGTGTTGTCGGTGTGTGTGTTGCCGGTGTGTGTGTGTTGTAGGTGTGTGTGTGTGTGTGTTGTCGGTGTGTGTATGTGTTGTCGGTGTGTGTGTGTGTGTTGTCGGTGTGTGTGTGTGTGTTGTTGGTGTGTGTGTGTGTGTGTTGTCGGTGTGTGTGTGTGTAGTCGGTGTGTGTGTGTGTGTGTGTGTGTGTTGTCGGTGTGTGTGTGTTGTCGGTGTATGTGTGTGTGTGTGTTGTCGGTGTGTGTGTGTGTTGTCGGTGTGTGTGTTGTGTGTGTGTTGTCGGTGTGTGTGTGTGTTGTCGGTGTGTGTGT
>NW_027675404.1:1017500-1025000 GCF_965601325.2 Salmo salar
GGTGTGTGTGTGTTGTCGGTGTGTGTGTGTGTGTGTTGTCGGTGTGTGTGTGTGTGTTGTGTGTGTGTGTGTTGTCGGTGTGTGTGTGTGTGTGTTGTCGGTGTGTGTGTGTGGGTGTTTTGTCAGTGTGTGTGTGTGTGTGTGTGTGTGTTGTCGGTGTGTGTGTGTGGGTGTTTTGTCAGTGTGTGTGTGTGTGTGTGTGTGTGTTGTCGGTGTGTGTGTGTTGTCGGTGTGTGTGTGTGTGTTGTCGGTGTGTGTGTGTGTGTGTTGTCGGTGTGTGTGTGTGTGTGTGTGTGTGTGTGTTGTCAGTGTGTGTGTGTGTGTTGTCGGTGTGTGTGTGTGTGTGTTGTCGGTGTGTGTGTGTGTGTGTTGTCGGTGTGTGTGTGTGTGTTGTCGGTGTGTGTGTGTGTGTGTTGTCGGTGTGTGTGTGTGTTGTCGGTGTGTGTTTGTGTGTTGTCGGTGTGTGTGTGTGTTGTCGGTGTGTGTGTGTGTTTTGTTGTGTGTGTGTGTGTTGTCGGTGTGTGTGTGTGTGTGTTGTCGGTGTGTGTGTGTGTGTGTTGTCGGTGTGTGTGTGTGTTGTTGGTGTGTTTGTGTGTGTGTGTGTGTGTTGTCGGTGTGTGTGTGTTATCGGTGTGTGTGTGTGTGTGTGTTGTCGGTGTGTGTGTGTGTGTGTGTGTGTGTGTGTGTGTTGTCGGTGTGTGTGTGTGTTGTCGGTGTGTGTGTGTTGTCGGTGTGTGTGTGTTGTCGGTGTGTGTGTGTGTGTTGTCGGTGTGTGTGTGTGTGTGTGTGTGTGTGTGTGTTGTCGGTGTGTGTGTGTGTTGTCGGTGTGTGTGTGTTGTCGGTGTGTGTGTGTTGTCGGTGTGTGTGTGTGTGTTGTCGGTGTGTGTGTGTGTGTGTTGTGTGTGTGTGTGTTGTCGGTGTGTGTGTGTTTGTTGTCATTGTGTGTGTGTGTGTTGTCGGTGTGTGTGTGTGTGTTGTCGGTGTGTGTGTGTGTGTGTGTTGTCGGTGTGTGTGTGTGTGTTGTCGGTGTGTGTGTGTTGTCGGTGTGTGTGTGTGTGTGTGTTGTCGGTGTGTGTGTGTGTGTGTTGTCAGTGTGTGTGTGTGTTGTCGGTGCGTGTGTGTGTGTGTTGTCGGTGTGTGTGTGTGTTGTGTGTGTGTGTGTGTGTTGTCGGTGTGTTTGTGTGTGTGTTGTCGGTGTGTGTGTGTGTGTGTGTGTTGTCGGTGTGTGTGTGTTGTCGGTGTGTGTGTGTGTGCGTTGTCGGTGTGTGTGTGTGTGTGTTGTCGGTGTGTGTGTGTGTGTGTTGTCGGTGTGTGTGTGTGTGTGTTGTCGGTGTGTGTGTGTGTGTTGTGTGTGTGTGTGTTGTCGGTGTGTGTGTGTGTGTGTTGTCGGTGTGTGTGTGTGTGGGTGTTTTGTCAGTGTGTGTGTGTGTGTGTGTGTGTGTTTTCGGTGTGTGTGTGTGTGTGTGTGTTGTCGGTGTGTGTGTGTGTGTGTGTTGCCGGTGTGTGTGTGTGTGTTGTCGGTGTGTGTGTGTGTTGTCGGTGTGTGTGTGTGTGTTGTCGGTGTGTGTGTGTGTGTTGTCGGTGTGTGTGTGTGTTGTCGGTGTGTGTGTGTGTGTGTTGTCGGTGTGTGTGTGTGTAGTCGGTGTGTGTGTGTGTGTTGTCGGTGTGTGTGTGTTGTCGGTGTGTGTGTGTGTGTTGTCGGTGTGTGTGTGTGTGTGTTGTCGGTGTGTGTGTGTGTGTGTTGTCGGTGTGTGTGTGTGTGTTGTCGGTGTGTGTGTGTGTGTTGTGTGTGTGTGTGTTGTCGGTGTGTGTGTGTGTTTGTTGTCGTTGTGTGTGTGTGTGTTGTCGGTGTGTGTGTGTGTGTTGTCGGTGTGTGTGTGTGTGTGTGTTGTCGGTGTGTGTGTGTGTGTTGTCGGTGTGTGTGTGTTGTCGGTGTGTGTGTGTGTGTGTGTTGTCGGTGTGTGTGTGTGTGTGTGTTGTCAGTGTGTGTGTGTGTTGTCGGTGCGTTTGTGTGTGTGTTGTCTTTGTGTGTGTGTGTTGTGTGTGTGTGTGTGTGTTGTCGGTGTGTTTGTGTGTGTGTTGTCGGTGTGTGTGTGTGTGTGTGTGTTGTCGGTGTGTGTGTGTTGTCGGTGTGTGTGTGTGTGTGCGTTGTCGGTGTGTGTGTGTGTGTGTTGTCGGTGTGTGTGTGTGTGTTGTGTGTGTGTGTGTTGTCGGTGTGTGTGTGTGTGTTGTCTGTGTGTGTGTGTGTGTGTTGTCGGTGTGTGTGTGTTGTCGGTGTGTGTGTGTGTGTGTTGTCGGTGTGTGTGTGTGTGTTGTGTGTGTGTGTGTTGTCGGTGTGTGTGTGTGTGTGTTGTCGGTGTGTGTGTGTGGGTGTTTTGTCAGTGTGTGTGTGTGTGTGTGTGTGTGTTGTCGGTGTGTGTGTGTGTGTGTGTTGTCGGTGTGTGTGTGTGTGTGTGTTGCCGGTGTGTGTGTGTGTGTTGTCGGTGTGTGTGTGTGTTGTCGGTGTATGTGTGTGTGTTGTCGGTGTGTGTGTGTGTGTTGTCGGTGTGTGTGTGTGTTGTCGGTGTGTGTGTGTGTGTGTTGTCGGTGTGTGTGTGTGTGTTGTCGGTGTGTGTGTGTGTGTGTTGTCGGTGTGTGTGTGTGTTGTCGGTGTGTGTTTGTGTGTTGTCGGTGTGTGTGTGTGTTGTCGGTGTGTGTGTGTGTTTTGTTGTGTGTGTGTGTGTGTTGTCGGTGTGTGTGTGTGTGTGTTGTCGGTGTGTGTGTGTGTGTGTTGTCGGTGTGTGTGTGTGTTGTTGGTGTGTTTGTGTGTGTGTGTGTGTGTTGTCGGTGTGTGTGTGTTATCGGTGTGTGTGTGTGTGTGTTGTCGGTGTGTGTGTGTGTGTGTGTGTGTGTGTGTGTGTGTGTTGTCGGTGTGTGTGTGTGTTGTCGGTGTGTGTGTGTTGTCGGTGTGTGTGTGTTGTCGGTGTGTGTGTGTGTGTTGTCGGTGTGTGTGTGTGTGTGTGTGTGTGTGTGTGTGTGTTGTCGGTGTGTGTGTGTGTTGTCGGTGTGTGTGTGTTGTCGGTGTGTGTGTGTTGTCGGTGTGTGTGTGTGTGTTGTCGGTGTGTGTGTGTGTGTGTTGTGTGTGTGTGTGTTGTCGGTGTGTGTGTGTTTGTTGTCATTGTGTGTGTGTGTGTTGTCGGTGTGTGTGTGTGTGTTGTCGGTGTGTGTGTGTGTGTGTGTTGTCGGTGTGTGTGTGTGTGTTGTCGGTGTGTGTGTGTTGTCGGTGTGTGTGTGTGTGTGTGTTGTCGGTGTGTGTGTGTGTGTGTGTTGTCAGTGTGTGTGTGTGTTGTCGGTGCGTGTGTGTGTGTGTTGTCGGTGTGTGTGTGTGTTGTGTGTGTGTGTGTGTGTGTTGTCGGTGTGTTTGTGTGTGTGTTGTCGGTGTGTGTGTGTGTGTGTGTGTTGTCGGTGTGTGTGTGTTGTCGGTGTGTGTGTGTGTGCGTTGTCGGTGTGTGTGTGTGTGTGTTGTCGGTGTGTGTGTGTGTGTGTTGTCGGTGTGTGTGTGTGTGTGTTGTCGGTGTGTGTGTGTGTGTTGTGTGTGTGTGTGTTGTCGGTGTGTGTGTGTGGGTGTTTTGTCAGTGTGTGTGTGTGTGTGTGTGTGTTTTCGGTGTGTGTGTGTGTGTGTGTGTTGTCGGTGTGTGTGTGTGTGTGTTGCCGGTGTGTGTGTGTGTGTTGTCGGTGTGTGTGTGTGTTGTCGGTGTGTGTGTGTGTGTTGTCGGTGTGTGTGTGTGTGTTGTCGGTGTGTGTGTGTTGTCGGTGTGTGTGTGTGTGTGTGTTGTCGGTGTGTGTGTGTGTGTGTGTTGTCAGTGTGTGTGTGTGTTGTCGGTGCGTTTGTGTGTGTGTTGTCTTTGTGTGTGTGTGTTGTGTGTGTGTGTGTGTGTTGTCGGTGTGTTTGTGTGTGTGTTGTCGGTGTGTGTGTGTGTGTGTGTGTTGTCGGTGTGTGTGTGTTGTCGGTGTGTGTGTGTGTGTGCGTTGTCGGTGTGTGTGTGTGTGTTGTCGGTGTGTGTGTGTGTGTTGTGTGTGTGTGTGTTGTCGGTGTGTGTGTGTGTGTTGTCTGTGTGTGTGTGTGTGTGTTGTCGGTGTGTGTGTGTTGTCGGTGTGTGTGTGTGTGTGTTGTCGGTGTGTGTGTGTGTGTTGTGTGTGTGTGTGTTGTCGGTGTGTGTGTGTGTGTGTTGTCGGTGTGTGTGTGTGGGTGTTTTGTCAGTGTGTGTGTGTGTGTGTGTGTGTGTTGTCGGTGTGTGTGTGTGTGTGTGTTGTCGGTGTGTGTGTGTGTGTGTGTTGCCGGTGTGTGTGTGTGTGTTGTCGGTGTGTGTGTGTGTTGTCGGTGTATGTGTGTGTGTTGTCGGTGTGTGTGTGTGTGTTGTCGGTGTGTGTGTGTGTTGTCGGTGTGTGTGTGTGTGTGTTGTCGATGTGTGTGTGTGTGTTGTCGGTGTGTGTGTGTGTGTGTTGTCGGTGTGTGTGTGTGTTGTCGGTGTGTGTTTGTGTGTTGTCGGTGTGTGTGTGTGTTGTCGGTGTGTGTGTGTGTTTTGTTGTGTGTGTGTGTGTTGTCGGTGTGTGTGTGTGTGTGTTGTCGGTGTGTGTGTGTGTGTGTTGTCGGTGTGTGTGTGTGTTGTTGGTGTGTTTGTGTGTGTGTGTGTGTGTTGTCGGTGTGTGTGTGTTATCGGTGTGTGTGTGTGTGTGTGTTGTCGGTGTGTGTGTGTGTGTGTGTGTGTGTGTGTGTGTGTGTGTTGTCGGTGTGTGTGTGTGTTGTCGGTGTGTGTGTGTTGTCGGTGTGTGTGTGTTGTCGGTGTGTGTGTGTGTGTTGTCGGTGTGTGTGTGTGTGTGTGTGTGTGTGTGTGTTGTCGGTGTGTGTGTGTGTTGTCGGTGTGTGTGTGTTGTCGGTGTGTGTGTGTTGTCGGTGTGTGTGTGTGTGTTGTCGGTGTGTGTGTGTGTGTGTTGTGTGTGTGTGTGTTGTCGGTGTGTGTGTGTTTGTTGTCATTGTGTGTGTGTGTGTTGTCGGTGTGTGTGTGTGTGTTGTCGGTGTGTGTGTGTGTGTGTGTTGTCGGTGTGTGTGTGTGTGTTGTCGGTGTGTGTGTGTTGTCGGTGTGTGTGTGTGTGTGTGTTGTCGGTGTGTGTGTGTGTGTTGTCAGTGTGTGTGTGTGTTGTCGGTGCGTGTGTGTGTGTGTTGTCGGTGTGTGTGTGTGTTGTGTGTGTGTGTGTGTGTGTTGTCGGTGTGTTTGTGTGTGTGTTGTCGGTGTGTGTGTGTGTGTGTGTGTTGTCGGTGTGTGTGTGTTGTCGGTGTGTGTGTGTGTGCGTTGTCGGTGTGTGTGTGTGTGTGTTGTCGGTGTGTGTGTGTGTGTGTTGTCGGTGTGTGTGTGTGTGTGTTGTCGGTGTGTGTGTGTGTGTTGTGTGTGTGTGTGTTGTCGGTGTGTGTGTGTGGGTGTTTTGTCAGTGTGTGTGTGTGTGTGTGTGTGTTTTCGGTGTGTGTGTGTGTGTGTGTGTTGTCGGTGTGTGTGTGTGTGTGTGTTGCCGGTGTGTGTGTGTGTGTTGTCGGTGTGTGTGTGTGTTGTCGGTGTGTGTGTGTGTGTTGTCGGTGTGTGTGTGTGTGTTGTCGGTGTGTGTGTGTGTTGTCGGTGTGTGTGTGTGTGTGTTGTCGGTGTGTGTGTGTGTAGTCGGTGTGTGTGTGTGTGTTGTCGGTGTGTGTGTGTTGTCGGTGTGTGTGTGTGTGTTGTCGGTGTGTGTGTGTGTGTGTTGTCGGTGTGTGTGTGTGTGTGTTGTCGGTGTGTGTGTGTGTGTTGTGTGTGTGTGTGTTGTCGGTGTGTGTGTGTGTTTGTTGTCGTTGTGTGTGTGTGTGTTGTCGGTGTGTGTGTGTGTGTTGTCGGTGTGTGTGTGTGTGTGTGTTGTCGGTGTGTGTGTGTGTGTTGTCGGTGTGTGTGTGTTGTCGGTGTGTGTGTGTGTGTTGTCGGTGTGTGTGTGTGTGTGTGTTGTCAGTGTGTGTGTGTGTTGTCGGTGCGTTTGTGTGTGTGTTGTCTTTGTGTGTGTGTGTTGTGTGTGTGTGTGTGTGTTGTCGGTGTGTTTGTGTGTGTGTTGTCGGTGTGTGTGTGTGTGTGTGTGTTGTCGGTGTGTGTGTGTTGTCGGTGTGTGTGTGTGTGTGCGTTGTCGGTGTGTGTGTGTGTGTGTTGTCGGTGTGTGTGTGTGTGTTGTGTGTGTGTGTGTTGTCGGTGTGTGTGTGTGTGTTGTCTGTGTGTGTGTGTGTGTGTTGTCGGTGTGTGTGTGTTGTCGGTGTGTGTGTGTGTGTGTTGTCGGTGTGTGTGTGTGTGTTGTGTGTGTGTGTGTTGTCGGTGTGTGTGTGTGTGTGTTGTCGGTGTGTGTGTGTGGGTGTTTTGTCAGTGTGTGTGTGTGTGTGTGTGTGTGTTGTCGGTGTGTGTGTGTGTGTGTGTTGTCGGTGTGTGTGTGTGTGTGTGTTGCCGGTGTGTGTGTGTGTGTTGTCGGTGTGTGTGTGTGTTGTCGGTGTATGTGTGTGTGTTGTCGGTGTGTGTGTGTGTGTTGTCGGTGTGTGTGTGTGTTGTCGGTGTGTGTGTGTGTGTGTGTTGTCGGTGTGTGTGTGTGTAGTCGGTGTGTGTGTGTGTGTGTTGTTGGTGTGTTTGTGTGTGTATTGTCGGTGTGTGTGTGTTGTCGGTGTGTGTGTGTGTGTGTGTGTTGTCGGTGTGTGTGTGTGTGTGTGTATTGTCGGTGTGTGTGTGTTGTCGGTGTGTGTGTGTGTGTTGTCGGTGTGTGTGTGTGTGTGTTGTCGGTGTGTGTGTGTGTGTGTTGTGTGTGTGTGTGTTGTCGGTGTGTGTGTGTGTTGCCGGTGTGTGTGTGTGTGTTGTCGGTGTGTGTTTGTGTGTGTTGTCGGTGTTTGTGTGTGTGTGTGTGTGTGTTGTCGGTGTGTGTGTGTGTGTGTGTTGTCGGTGTGTGTGTGTGTAGTCGGTGTGTGTGTGTGTGTGTGTGTGTGTGTTGTCGGTGTGTGTGTGTGTTGTCGGTGTGTGTGTGTGTGTGTGTTGTCGGTGTGTGTGTGTGTGTTGTCGGTGTGTGTGTGTTGTCGGTGTGTGTGTGTGTGTGTGTTGTCGGTGTGTGTGTGTGTGTTGTCAGTGTGTGTGTGTGTTGTCGGTGCGTGTGTGTGTGTGTTGTCGGTGTGTGTGTGTGTTGTGTGTGTGTGTGTGTGTGTTGTCGGTGTGTTTGTGTGTGTGTTGTCGGTGTGTGTGTGTGTGTGTGTGTTGTCGGTGTGTGTGTGTTGTCGGTGTGTGTGTGTGTGCGTTGTCGGTGTGTGTGTGTGTGTGTTGTCGGTGTGTGTGTGTGTGTGTTGTCGGTGTGTGTGTGTGTGTGTTGTCGGTGTGTGTGTGTGTGTTGTGTGTGTGTGTGTTGTCGGTGTGTGTGTGTGGGTGTTTTGTCAGTGTGTGTGTGTGTGTGTGTGTGTTTTCGGTGTGTGTGTGTGTGTGTGTGTTG
>NW_027675404.1:1045000-1050000 GCF_965601325.2 Salmo salar
GTGTGTTGTCGGTGTGTGTGTGTTGTCGGTGTGTGTGTGTGTGTGTTGTCGGTGTGTGTGTGTGTAGTCGGTGTGTGTGTGTGTGTGTGTGTGTGTTGTCGGTGTGTGTGTGTGTGTTGTCGGTGTGTGTGTGTGTGTGTGTGTGTTGTCGGTGTGTGTGTGTGTTGTCGGTGTGTGTGTGTTGTGTGTGTGTGTGTTGTCGGTGTGTGTGTGTGTTGTCGGTGTGTGTGTGTGTGTGTGTGTTGTCGGTGTGTGTGTGTTGTCGGTGTGTGTGTGTGTGTTGTCGGTGTGTCTGTGTGTGTGTGTGTTGTCGGTGTGTGTGTGTGTGTGTGTGTTGTCGGTGTGTGTGTGTGTGTGTGTGTGTGTTGTCGGTGTGTGTGTGTGTGTTGTGGTTGTGTGTGTGTGTGTGTTGTCGGTGTGTGTGTGTGTGTTGCTGGTGTTTGTGTGTGTGTGTGTTGTCGGTGTGTGTGTGTGTGTGTGTTGTCGGTGTGTGTGTGTGTGTTGTGTGTGTGTGTGTTGTCGGTGTGTGTGTGTGTGTGTTGTCGGTGTGTGTGTGTGTGTGTTGTCGGTGTGTGTGTGTGTGTGTTGTCGGTGTGTTTGTGTGTGTGTGTTGTCGGTGTGTGTGTGTGTGTGTTGTCGGTGTGTGTGTGTGTGTTGTGTGTGTGTGTGTTGTCGGTGTGTGTGTGTGTGTGTTGTCGGTGTGTGTGTGTGTGTGTTGTCGGTGTGTGTGTGTGTGTTGTCGGTGTGTGTGTGTGTGTTGTGTGTGTGTGTGTTGTCGGTGTGTGTGTGTGTGTTGCCGGTGTGTGTGTGTTGTCGGTGTGTGTGTGTGTTGTCGGTGTGTGTGTGTGTGTTGTCGGTGTTTGTGTGTGTGTTGTCGGTGTGTGTGTGTGTGTTGTCGGTGTGTGTGTGTGTGTGTGTTGTCGGTGTGTGTGTGTGTAGTCGCTGTGTGTGTGTGTGTGTTGTCGGTGTGTGTGTGTGTGTGTTGTCGGTGTGTGTGTGTGTGTTGTCTGTGTTTGTGTGTGTGTTGTCGGTGTGTGTGTGTGTGTGTGTGTTGTCGGTGTGTTTGTGTGTGTGTGTTGTCGGTGTGTGTGTGTGTGTGTTGTCGGTGTGTGTGTGTGTGTTGTGTGTGTGTGTGTTGTCGGTGTGTGTGTGTGTGTGTGTTGTCGGTGTGTGTGTGTGTGTGTTGTCGGTGTGTGTGTGTGTGTGTTGTGTGTGGGTGTGTTGTCGGTGTGTGTGTGTGTGTGTGTTGTCAGTGTGTGTGTGTGTGTGTGTTGTCGGTGTGTGTGTGTGTGTGTGTGTTGTCGGTGTGTGTGTGTGTGTGTGTGTTGTCGGTGTGTGTGTGTGTGTTGTGGTTGTGTGTGTGTGTGTGTGTTGTCGGTGTGTGTGTGTGTGTTGCTGGTGTTTGTGTGTGTGTGTGTTGTCGGTGTGTGTGTGTGTGTGTGTTGTCGGTGTGTGTGTGTGTGTTGTGTGTGTGTGTGTTGTCGGTGTGTGTGTGTGTGTGTTGTCGGTGTGTGTGTGTGTGTGTTGTCGGTGTGTGTGTGTGTGTTGTCGGTGTGTGTGTGTGTGTTGTCGGTGTGTGTGTGTGTGTGTGTGTTGTCGGTGTGTTTGTGTGTGTTTTGTCGGTGTGTGTGTGTGTGTGTTGTCGGTGTGTGTGTGTGTGTTGTGTGTGTGTGTGTTGTCGGTGTGTGTGTGTGTGTGTTGTCGGTGTGTGTGTGTGTGTGTTGTCGGTGTGTGTGTGTGTGTTGTCGGTGTGTGTGTGTGTGTGTGTTGTGTGTTTGTGTGTTGTCGGTGTGTGTGTGTGTGTTGCCGGTGTGTGTGTGTTGTCGGTGTGTGTGTGTGTTGTCGGTGTGTGTGTGTGTGTTGTCGGTGTGTGTGTGTGTTGTCGGTGTGTGTGTGTGTGTTGTCGGTGTGTGTGTGTGTTGTCGGTGTGTGTGTGTGTAGTCGCTGTGTGTGTGTGTGTGTGTTGTCGGTGTGTGTGTGTGTGTTGTCGGTGTGTGTGTGTGTTGTCGGTGTGTGTGTTGTGTGTGTGTGTGTTGTCGGTGTGTGTGTGTGTTGTCGGTGTGTGTGTGTGTTGTCGGTGTGTGTGTGTTGTCGGTGTGTGTGTGTGTGTGTGTGTGTGTTGTCGGTGTGTGTGTGTTGTCGGTGTGTGTGTGTGTGTTGTCGGTGTGTGTGTGTGTGTTGTCGGTGTGTGTGTGTGTGTGTGTTGTCAGTGTGTGTGTGTGTGTGTGTGTGTTGTCGGTGTGTGTGTGTGTGTTGTCGGTGTGTGTGTGTGTGTTGTCGGTGTGTGTGTGTGTGTGTTGTCGGTGTGTGTGTGTGTGTGTTGTCGGTGTGTGTGTGTTGTCGGTGTGTGTGTGTGTGTTGTCGGTGTGTGTGTGTGTTGTCGGTGTGTGTGTGTGTGTGTGTGTGTTGTCAGTGTGTGTGTGTGTGTGTGTGTTGTCGGTGTGTGTGTGTGTGTGTGTGTGTGTTGTCGGTGTGTGTGTGTGTGTGTGTGTGTTGTCGGTGTGTGTGTGTGTGTTGTGGTTGTGTGTGTGTGTGTGTGTTGTCGGTGTGTGTGTGTGTGTTGCTGGTGTTTGTGTGTGTGTGTGTTGTCGGTGTGTGTGTGTGTGTGTTGTCGGTGTGTGTGTGTGTGTTGTGTGTGTGTGTGTTGTCGGTGTGTGTGTGTGTGTGTTGTCGGTGTGTGTGTGTGTGTGTTGTCGGTGTGTGTGTGTGTGTTGTCGGTGTGTGTGTGTGTGTTGTCGGTGTGTGTGTGTGTGTGTGTGTTGTCGGTGTGTTTGTGTGTGTGTGTTGTCGGTGTGTGTGTGTGTGTGTTGTCGGTGTGTGTGTGTGTGTTGTCGGTGTGTGTGTGTGTGTGTTGTGTGTGTGTGTGTTGTCGGTGTGTGTGTGTGTGTTGCCGGTGTGTGTGTGTTGTCGGTGTGTGTGTGTGTTGTCGGTGTGTGTGTGTGTGTTGTCGGTGTGTGTGTGTGTGTGGTCGGTGTGTGTGTGTGTGTTGTCGGTGTGTGTGTGTGTGTGTTGTCGGTGTGTGTGTGTGTAGTCGCTGTGTGTGTGTGTGTGTTGTCGGTGTGTGTGTGTGTGTGTTGTCGGTGTGTGTGTGTGTGTTGTCGGTGTGTGTGTGTGTGTTGTCGGTGTGTGTGTGTGTGTGTTGTCGGTGTGTTTGTGTGTGTGTGTTGTCGGTGTGTGTGTGTGTGTGTTGTCGGTGTGTGTGTGTGTGTTGTGTGTGTGTGTGTTGTCGGTGTGTGTGTGTGTGTGTTGTCGGTGTGTGTGTGTGTGTGTTGTCGGTGTGTGTGTGTGTGTTGTCGGTGTGTGTGTGTGTGTGTTGTGTGTGTGTGTGTTGTCGGTGTGTGTGTGTGTGTGTGTGTTGTCAGTGTGTGTGTGTGTGTGTGTTGTCGGTGTGTGTGTGTGTGTGTGTGTTGTCGGTGTGTGTGTGTGTGTGTGTGTGTTGTCGGTGTGTGTGTGTGTGTTGTGGTTGTGTGTGTGTGTGTGTGTTGTCGGTGTGTGTGTGTGTGTTGCTGGTGTTTGTGTGTGTGTGTGTTGTCGGTGTGTGTGTGTGTGTGTGTTGTTTGTGTGTGTGTGTGTGTTGTGTGTGTGTGTGTTGTCGGTGTGTGTGTGTGTGTGTTGTCGGTGTGTGTGTGTGTGTGTTGTCGGTGTGTGTGTTGTGTGTGTGTGTGTTGTCGGTGTGTGTGTGTGTTGTCGGTGTGTGTGTGTGTGTTGTCGGTGTGTGTGTGTTGTCGGTGTGTGTGTGTGTGTGTGTGTGTGTGTTGTCGGTGTGTGTGTGTTGTCGGTGTGTGTGTGTGTGTTGTCGGTGTGTGTGTGTGTGTTGTCGGTGTGTGTGTGTGTGTGTGTTGTCAGTGTGTGTGTGTGTGTGTGTGTGTTGTCGGTGTGTGTGTGTGTGTTGTCGGTGTGTGTGTGTGTGTTGTCGGTGTGTGTGTGTGTGTGTTGTCGGTGTGTGTGTGTGTGTGTTGTCGGTGTGTGTGTGTTGTCGGTGTGTGTGTGTGTGTTGTCGGTGTGTGTGTGTGTTGTCGGTGTGTGTGTGTGTGTGTGTGTGTTGTCAGTGTGTGTGTGTGTGTGTGTGTTGTCGGTGTGTGTGTGTGTGTGTGTGTGTGTTGTCGGTGTGTGTGTGTGTGTGTGTGTGTTGTCGGTGTGTGTGTGTGTGTTGTGGTTGTGTGTGTGTGTGTGTGTTGTCGGTGTGTGTGTGTGTGTTGCTGGTGTTTGTGTGTGTGTGTGTTGTCGGTGTGTGTGTGTGTGTGTTGTCGGTGTGTGTGTGTGTGTTGTGTGTGTGTGTGTTGTCGGTGTGTGTGTGTGTGTTGTCGGTGTGTGTGTGTGTGTGTTGTCGGTGTGTGTGTGTGTGTTGTCGGTGTGTGTGTGTGTGTTGTCGGTGTGTGTGTGTGTGTGTGTGTTGTCGGTGTGTTTGTGTGTGTGTGTTGTCGGTGTGTGTGTGTGTGTGTTGTCGGTGTGTGTGTGTGTGTTGTCGGTGTGTGTGTGTGTGTGTTGTGTGTGTGTGTGTTGTCGGTGTGTGTGTGTGTGTTGCCGGTGTGTGTGTGTTGTCGGTGTGTGTGTGTGTTGTCGGTGTGTGTGTGTGTGTTGTCGGTGTGTGTGTGTGTGTGTGTCGGTGTGTGTGTGTGTGTTGTCGGTGTGTGTGTGTGTGTGTTGTCGGTGTGTGTGTGTGTAGTCGCTGTGTGTGTGTGTGTGTTGTCGGTGTGTGTGTGTGTGTGTTGTCGGTGTGTGTGTGTGTGTTGTCGGTGTGTGTGTGTGTGTTGTCGGTGTGTGTGTGTGTGTGTTGTCGGTGTGTTTGTGTGTGTGTGTTGTCGGTGTGTGTGTGTGTGTGTTGTCGGTGTGTGTGTGTGTGTTGTGTGTGTGTGTGTTGTCGGTGTGTGTGTGTGTGTGTTGTCGGTGTGTGTGTGTGTGTGTTGTCGGTGTGTGTGTGTGTGTTGTCGGTGTGTGTGTGTGTGTGTTGTGTGTGTGTGTGTTGTCGGTGTGTGTGTGTGTGTGTGTGTTGTCAGTGT
>NW_027675404.1:1057500-1060000 GCF_965601325.2 Salmo salar
GTTGTCGGTGTGTGTGTGTGTGTTGCCGGTGTGTGTGTGTTGTCGGTGTGTGTGTGTGTTGTCGGTGTGTGTGTGTGTGTTGTCGGTGTGTGTGTGTGTGTTGTCGGTGTGTGTGTGTGTGTTGTCGGTGTGTGTGTGTGTGTGTTGTCGGTGTGTGTGTGTGTAGTCGCTGTGTGTGTGTGTGTGTTGTCGGTGTGTGTGTGTGTGTGTTGTCGGTGTGTGTGTGTGTGTTGTCGGTGTGTGTGTGTGTGTTGTCGGTGTGTGTGTGTGTGTGTGTGTTGTCGGTGTGTTTGTGTGTGTGTGTTGTCGGTGTGTGTGTGTGTGTGTTGTCGGTGTGTGTGTGTGTGTTGTGTGTGTGTGTGTTGTCGGTGTGTGTGTGTGTGTGTTGTCGGTGTGTGTGTGTGTGTGTTGTCGGTGTGTGTGTGTGTGTTGTCGGTGTGTGTGTGTGTGTGTTGTGTGTGTGTGTGTTGTCGGTGTGTGTGTGTGTGTGTGTGTTGTCAGTGTGTGTGTGTGTGTGTGTTGTCGGTGTGTGTGTGTGTGTGTGTGTGTGTTGTCGGTGTGTGTGTGTGTGTGTGTGTTGTCGGTGTGTGTGTGTGTGTTGTGGTTGTGTGTGTGTGTGTGTGTTGTCGGTGTGTGTGTGTGTGTTGCTGGTGTTTGTGTGTGTGTGTGTTGTCGGTGTGTGTGTGTGTGTGTTGTCGGTGTGTGTGTGTGTGTGTTGTCGGTGTGTGTGTGTGTGTTGTCGGTGTGTGTGTGTGTGTTGTCGGTGTGTGTGTGTGTGTGTGTGTTGTCGGTGTGTGTGTGTGTGTTTTGTCGGTGTGTGTGTGTGTGTGTTGTCGGTGTGTGTGTGTGTGTTGTGTGTGTGTGTGTTGTCGGTGTGTGTGTGTGTTGTCGGTGTGTGTGTGTGTGTGTTGTCGGTGTGTGTGTGTGTGTTGTCGGTGTGTGTGTGTGTGTGTTGTGTGTGTGTGTGTTGTCGGTGTGTGTGTGTGTGTTGCGGTGTGTGTGTGTTGTCGGTGTGTGTGTGTGTTGTCGGTGTGTGTGTGTGTGTTGTCGGTGTGTGTGTGTGTGTTGTCGGTGTGTGTGTGTGTTGTCGGTGTGTGTGTGTGTGTCGCTGTGTGTGTGTGTGTGTGTTGTCGGTGTGTGTGTGTGTGTTGTCGGTGTGTGTGTGTGTTGTCGGTGTGTGTGTTGTGTGTGTGTGTGTTGTCGGTGTGTGTGTGTGTTGTCGGTGTGTGTGTGTGTGTTGTCGGTGTGTGTGTGTTGTCGGTGTGTGTGTGTGTGTGTGTTGTCGGTGTGTGTGTGTTGTCGGTGTGTGTGTGTGTGTTGTCGGTGTGTGTGTGTGTGTTGTCGGTGTGTGTGTGTGTGTGTGTTGTCAGTGTGTGTGTGTGTGTGTGTGTGTTGTCGGTGTGTGTGTGTGTGTTGTCGGTGTGTGTGTGTGTTGTCGGTGTGTGTGTGTGTGTGTGTGTGTTGTCAGTGTGTGTGTGTGTGTGTGTGTTGTCGGTGTGTGTGTGTGTGTGTGTGTGTGTTGTCGGTGTGTGTGTGTGTGTGTGTGTGTTGTCGGTGTGTGTGTGTGTGTTGTGGTTGTGTGTGTGTTGTCGGTGTGTGTGTGTGTGTTGCTGGTGTTTGTGTGTGTGTGTGTTGTCGGTGTGTGTGTGTGTGTGTTGTCGGTGTGTGTGTGTGTGTTGTGTGTGTGTGTGTTGTCGGTGTGTGTGTGTGTGTGTTGTCGGTGTGTGTGTGTGTGTGTTGTCGGTGTGTGTGTGTGTGTTGTCGGTGTGTGTGTGTGTGTTGTCGGTGTGTGTGTGTGTGTGTGTGTTGTCGGTGTGTTTGTGTGTGTGTGTTGTCGGTGTGTGTGTGTGTGTGTTGTCGGTGTGTGTGTGTGTGTTGTCGGTGTGTGTGTGTGTGTGTTGTGTGTGTGTGTGTTGTCGGTGTGTGTGTGTGTGTGTGTGTTGTCAGTGTGTGTGTGTGTGTGTGTTGTCGGTGTGTGTGTGTGTGTGTGTGTGTGTTGTCGGTGTGTGTGTGTGTGTTGTGGTTGTGTGTGTGTGTGTGTGTTGTCGGTGTGTGTGTGTGTGTTGCTGGTGTTTGTGTGTGTGTGTGTTGTCGGTGTGTGTGTGTGTGTGTTGTTTGTGTGTGTGTGTGTGTTGTGTGTGTGTGTGTTGTCGGTGTGTGTGTGTGTGTGTTGTCGGTGTGTGTGTGTGTGTGTTGTCGGTGTGTGTGTGTGTGTTGTCGGTGTGTGTGTGTGTGTTGTCGGTGTGTGTGTGTGTTGTCGGTGTGTGTGTGTGTAGTCGCTGTGTGTGTGTGTGTGTGTTGTCGGTGTGTGTGTGTGTGTTGTCGGTGTGTGTGTGTGTTGTCGGTGTGTGTGTTGTGTGTGTGTGTGTTGTCGGTGTGTGTGTGTGTGTTGTCGGTGTGTGTGTGTGTGTGTGTGTGTGTGTGTGTGTTGTCGGTGTGTGTGTATGTGTTGTCGGTGTGTGTGTGTGTGTGTTGTCGGTGTGTTTGTGTGTGTGTGTTG
>NW_027675404.1:1067500-1070000 GCF_965601325.2 Salmo salar
TGTGTGTGTTGTCGGTGTGTGTGTGTGTGTGTGTTGTCGGTGTGTGTGTGTGTGTTGTCGGTGTGTGTGTGTGTGTGTTGTCGGTGTGTGTGTGTGTAGTCGGTGTGTTTGTGTGTGTGTGTGTGTTGTCGGTGTGTGTGTGTGTGTTGTCGGTGTGTGTGTGTGTGTGTGTGTGTGTTGTCGGTGTGTGTGTGTGTTGTCGGTGTGTGTGTGTTGTGTGTGTGTGTGTTGTCGGTGTGTGTGTGTGTTGTCGGTGTGTGTGTGTGTGTGTGTTGTCGGTGTGTGTGTGTTGTCGGTGTGTGTGTGTGTGTTGTCGGTGTGTGTGTGTGTTGTCGGTGTGTGTGTGTGTGTGTGTGTGTTGTCAGTGTGTCTGTGTGTGTGTGTGTTGTCGGTGTGTGTGTGTGTGTGTGTGTGTGTGTTGTCGGTGTGTGTGTGTGTGTGTGTGTTGTCGGTGTGTGTGTGTGTGTTGTGGTTGTGTGTGTGTGTGTGTTGTCGGTGTGTGTGTGTGTGTTGCTGGTGTTTGTGTGTGTGTGTGTTGTCGGTGTGTGTGTGTGTGTGTTGTCGGTGTGTGTGTGTGTGTTGTGTGTGTGTGTGTTGTCGGTGTGTGTGTGTGTGTGTTGTCGGTGTGTGTGTGTGTTGTCGGTGTGTGTGTGTGTGTTGTCGGTGTGTGTGTGTGTGTTGTCGGTGTGTGTGTGTGTGTGTGTTGTCGGTGTGTTTGTGTGTGTGTGTTGTCGGTGTGTGTGTGTGTGTGTTGTCGGTGTGTGTGTGTGTGTTGTGTGTGTGTGTGTTGTCGGTGTGTGTGTGTGTGTGTTGTCGGTGTGTGTGTGTGTGTGTTGTCGGTGTGTGTGTGTGTGTTGTCGGTGTGTGTGTGTGTGTGTTGTGTGTGTGTGTGTTGTCGGTGTGTGTGTGTGTGTTGCCGGTGTGTGTGTGTTGTCGGTGTGTGTGTGTGTTGTCGGTGTGTGTGTGTGTGTTGTCGGTGTGTGTGTGTGTGTTGTCGGTGTGTGTGTGTGTGTTGTCGGTGTGTGTGTGTGTGTGTTGTCGGTGTGTGTGTGTGTAGTCGCTGTGTGTGTGTGTGTGTTGTCGGTGTGTGTGTGTGTGTGTTGTCGGTGTGTGTGTGTGTGTTGTCGGTGTGTGTGTGTGTGTTGTCGGTGTGTGTGTGTGTGTGTGTGTTGTCGGTGTGTTTGTGTGTGTGTGTTGTCGGTGTGTGTGTGTGTGTGTTGTCGGTGTGTGTGTGTGTGTTGTGTGTGTGTGTGTTGTCGGTGTGTGTGTGTGTGTGTTGTCGGTGTGTGTGTGTGTGTGTTGTCGGTGTGTGTGTGTGTGTTGTCGGTGTGTGTGTGTGTGTGTTGTGTGTGTGTGTGTTGTCGGTGTGTGTGTGTGTGTGTGTGTTGTCAGTGTGTGTGTGTGTGTGTGTTGTCGGTGTGTGTGTGTGTGTGTGTGTGTGTTGTCGGTGTGTGTGTGTGTGTGTGTGTTGTCGGTGTGTGTGTGTGTGTTGTGGTTGTGTGTGTGTGTGTGTGTTGTCGGTGTGTGTGTGTGTGTTGCTGGTGTTTGTGTGTGTGTGTGTTGTCGGTGTGTGTGTGTGTGTGTTGTCGGTGTGTGTGTGTGTGTGTTGTCGGTGTGTGTGTGTGTGTTGTCGGTGTGTGTGTGTGTGTTGTCGGTGTGTGTGTGTGTGTGTGTGTTGTCGGTGTGTTTGTGTGTGTTTTGTCGGTGTGTGTGTGTGTGTGTTGTCGGTGTGTGTGTGTGTGTTGTGTGTGTGTGTGTTGTCGGTGTGTGTGTGTGTTGTCGGTGTGTGTGTGTGTGTGTTGTCGGTGTGTGTGTGTGTGTTGTCGGTGTGTGTGTGTGTGTGTTGTGTGTGTGTGTGTTGTCGGTGTGTGTGTGTGTGTTGCCGGTGTGTGTGTGTTGTCGGTGTGTGTGTGTGTTGTCGGTGTGTGTGTGTGTGTTGTCGGTGTGTGTGTGTGTTGTCGGTGTGTGTGTGTGTGTTGTCGGTGTGTGTGTGTGTTGTCGGTGTGTGTGTGTGTAGTCGCTGTGTGTGTGTGTGTGTGTTGTCGGTGTGTGTGTGTGTGTTGTCGGTGTGTGTGTGTGTTGTCGGTGTGTGTGTTGTGTGTGTGTGTGTTGTCGGTGTGTGTGTGTGTTGTCGGTGTGTGTGTGTGTGTTGTCGGTGTGTGTGTGTTGTCGGTGTGTGTGTGTGTGTGTGTTGTCGGTGTGTGTGTGTTGTCGGTGTGTGTGTGTGTGTTGTCGGTGTGTGTGTGTGTGTTGTCGGTGTGTGTGTGTGTGTGTGTTGTCAGTGTGTGTGTGTGTGTGTGTGTGTTGTCGGTGTGTGTGTGTGTGTTGTCGGTGTGTGTGTGTGTTGTCGGTGTGTGTGTGTGTGTGTGTGTGTTGTCAGTGTGTGTGTGTGTGTGTGTGTTGTCGGTGTGTGTGTGTGTGTGTGTGTGTGTTGTCGGTGTGTGTGTGTGTGTGTGTGTGTTGTCGGTGTGTGTGTGTGTGTTGTGGTTGTGTGTGTGTT
>NW_027675404.1:1075000-1182500 GCF_965601325.2 Salmo salar
TGTGTGTGTTGTCGGTGTGTGTGTGTGTGTTGTCGGTGTGTGTGTGTGTAGTCGCTGTGTGTGTGTGTGTGTTGTCGGTGTGTGTGTGTGTGTGTTGTCGGTGTGTGTGTGTGTGTTGTCGGTGTGTGTGTGTGTGTTGTCGGTGTGTGTGTGTGTGTGTGTGTTGTCGGTGTGTTTGTGTGTGTGTGTTGTCGGTGTGTGTGTGTGTGTGTTGTCGGTGTGTGTGTGTGTGTTGTGTGTGTGTGTGTTGTCGGTGTGTGTGTGTGTGTGTTGTCGGTGTGTGTGTGTGTGTGTTGTCGGTGTGTGTGTGTGTGTTGTCGGTGTGTGTGTGTGTGTGTTGTGTGTGTGTGTGTTGTCGGTGTGTGTGTGTGTGTGTGTGTGTCGGTGTGGGGGGTGTTGTCGGTGTGTGTGTGTGTGTGTGTGTGTGTTGTCGGTGTGTGTGTGTGTGTGTGTGTTGTCGGTGTGTGTGTGTGTGTTGTGGTTGTGTGTGTGTGTGTGTGTTGTCGGTGTGTGTGTGTGTGTTGCTGGTGTTTGTGTGTGTGTGTGTTGTCGGTGTGTGTGTGTGTGTGTTGTCGGTGTGTGTGTGTGTGTTGTGTGTGTGTGTGTTGTCGGTGTGTGTGTGTGTGTGTTGTCGGTGTGTGTGTGTGTGTGTTGTCGGTGTGTGTGTGTGTGTTGTCGGTGTGTGTGTGTGTGTTGTCGGTGTGTGTGTGTGTGTGTGTGTTGTCGGTGTGTTTGTGTGTGTTTTGTCGGTGTGTGTGTGTGTGTGTTGTCGGTGTGTGTGTGTGTGTTGTGTGTGTGTGTGTTGTCGGTGTGTGTGTGTGTTGTCGGTGTGTGTGTGTGTGTGTTGTCGGTGTGTGTGTGTGTGTTGTCGGTGTGTGTGTGTGTGTGTTGTGTGTGTGTGTGTTGTCGGTGTGTGTGTGTGTGTTGCCGGTGTGTGTGTGTTGTCGGTGTGTGTGTGTGTTGTCGGTGTGTGTGTGTGTGTTGTCGGTGTGTGTGTGTGTTGTCGGTGTGTGTGTGTGTGTTGTCGGTGTGTGTGTGTGTTGTCGGTGTGTGTGTGTGTAGTCGCTGTGTGTGTGTGTGTGTGTTGTCGGTGTGTGTGTGTGTGTTGTCGGTGTGTGTGTGTGTTGTCGGTGTGTGTGTTGTGTGTGTGTGTGTTGTCGGTGTGTGTGTGTGTTGTCGGTGTGTGTGTGTGTGTTGTCGGTGTGTGTGTGTTGTCGGTGTGTGTGTGTGTGTGTGTTGTCGGTGTGTGTGTGTTGTCGGTGTGTGTGTGTGTGTTGTCGGTGTGTGTGTGTGTGTTGTCGGTGTGTGTGTGTGTGTGTGTTGTCAGTGTGTGTGTGTGTGTGTGTGTGTGTTGTCGGTGTGTGTGTGTGTGTTGTCGGTGTGTGTGTGTGTTGTCGGTGTGTGTGTGTGTGTGTGTGTGTTGTCAGTGTGTGTGTGTGTGTGTGTGTTGTCGGTGTGTGTGTGTGTGTGTGTGTGTGTTGTCGGTGTGTGTGTGTGTGTGTGTGTGTTGTCGGTGTGTGTGTGTGTGTTGTGGTTGTGTGTGTGTTGTCGGTGTGTGTGTGTGTGTTGCTGGTGTTTGTGTGTGTGTGTGTTGTCGGTGTGTGTGTGTGTGTGTTGTCGGTGTGTGTGTGTGTGTTGTGTGTGTGTGTGTTGTCGGTGTGTGTGTGTGTGTGTTGTCGGTGTGTGTGTGTGTGTGTTGTCGGTGTGTGTGTGTGTGTTGTCGGTGTGTGTGTGTGTGTTGTCGGTGTGTGTGTGTGTGTGTGTGTTGTCGGTGTGTTTGTGTGTGTGTGTTGTCGGTGTGTGTGTGTGTGTGTTGTCGGTGTGTGTGTGTGTGTTGTCGGTGTGTGTGTGTGTGTGTTGTGTGTGTGTGTGTTGTCGGTGTGTGTGTGTGTGTTGCCGGTGTGTGTGTGTTGTCGGTGTGTGTGTGTGTTGTCGGTGTGTGTGTGTGTTGTCGGTGTGTGTGTGTGTGTGGTCGGTGTGTGTGTGTGTGTTGTCGGTGTGTGTGTGTGTGTGTTGTCGGTGTGTGTGTGTGTAGTCGCTGTGTGTGTGTGTGTGTTGTCGGTGTGTGTGTGTGTGTGTTGTCGGTGTGTGTGTGTGTGTTGTCGGTGTGTGTGTGTGTGTTGTCGGTGTGTGTGTGTGTGTGTTGTCGGTGTGTTTGTGTGTGTGTGTTGTCGGTGTGTGTGTGTGTGTGTTGTCGGTGTGTGTGTGTGTGTTGTGTGTGTGTGTGTTGTCGGTGTGTGTGTGTGTGTGTTGTCGGTGTGTGTGTGTGTTGTCGGTGTGTGTGTGTGTGTTGTCGGTGTGTGTGTGTGTGTGTTGTGTGTGTGTGTGTTGTCGGTGTGTGTGTGTGTGTGTGTGTTGTCAGTGTGTGTGTGTGTGTGTGTTGTCGGTGTGTGTGTGTGTGTGTGTGTGTGTTGTCGGTGTGTGTGTGTGTGTTGTGGTTGTGTGTGTGTGTGTGTGTTGTCGGTGTGTGTGTGTGTGTTGCTGGTGTTTGTGTGTGTGTGTGTTGTCGGTGTGTGTGTGTGTGTGTTGTTTGTGTGTGTGTGTGTGTTGTGTGTGTGTGTGTTGTCGGTGTGTGTGTGTGTGTGTTGTCGGTGTGTGTGTGTGTGTGTTGTCGGTGTGTGTGTGTGTGTTGTCGGTGTGTGTGTGTGTGTTGTCGGTGTGTGTGTGTGTTGTCGGTGTGTGTGTGTGTAGTCGCTGTGTGTGTGTGTGTGTGTTGTCGGTGTGTGTGTGTGTGTTGTCGGTGTGTGTGTGTGTTGTCGGTGTGTGTGTTGTGTGTGTGTGTGTTGTCGGTGTGTGTGTGTGTTGTCGGTGTGTGTGTGTGTGTTGTCGGTGTGTGTGTGTTGTCGGTGTGTGTGTGTGTGTGTGTGTGTGTTGTCGGTGTGTGTGTGTTGTCGGTGTGTGTGTGTGTGTTGTCGGTGTGTGTGTGTGTGTGTGTTGTCGGTGTGTGTGTGTGTGTGTGTTGTCAGTGTGTGTGTGTGTGTGTGTGTGTTGTCGGTGTGTGTGTGTGTGTTGTCGGTGTGTGTGTGTGTGTGTGTGTGTTGTCGGTGTGTGTGTGTGTGTGTTGTCGGTGTGTGTGTGTGTGTGTTGTCGGTGTGTGTGTGTTGTCGGTGTGTGTGTGTTGTCGGTGTGTGTGTGTGTTTTGTGTGTGTGTGTGTGTTGTCGGTGTGTGTGTGTGTGTGTGTTGTCGGTGTGTGTGTGTGTGTGTTGTCGGTGTGTGTGTGTGTTGTTGGTGTGTTTGTGTGTGTGTGTGTGTGTGGTGTCGGTGTGTGTCTGTTGTCGGTGTGTGTGTGTGTGTGTGTGTGTTGTCGGTGTGTGTGTGTGTGTGTGTGTGTGTGTGTGTGTTGTCGGTGTGTGTGTGTGTAGTCGCTGTGTGTGTGTGTGTGTGTTGTCGGTGTGTGTGTGTGTGTTGTTGGTGTGTGTGTGTGTGTGTTGTCGGTGTGTGTGTGTGTTGTCGGTGTGTGTGTTGTGTGTGTGTGTGTTGTCGGTGTGTGTGTGTGTTGTCGGTGTGTGTGTGTGTGTTGTCGGTGTGTGTGTGTTGTCGGTGTGTGTGTGTGTGTTGTGTGTGTGTGTGTTGTCGGTGTGTGTGTGTGTGTGTTGTCGGTGTGTGTGTGTGTGTTGTCGGTGTGTGTGTGTGTGTTGTCGGTGTGTGTGTGTGTGTTGTCGGTGTGTGTGTGTGTGTGTGTTGTCGGTGTGTTTGTGTGTGTGTGTTGTCGGTGTGTGTGTGTGTGTGTTGTCGGTGTGTGTGTGTGTGTTGTGTGTGTGTGTGTTGTCGGTGTGTGTGTGTGTGTGTTGTCGGTGTGTGTGTGTGTGTGTTGTCGGTGTGTGTGTGTGTGTTGTCGGTGTGTGTGTGTGTTGTGTGTGTGTGTGTTGTCGGTGTGTGTGTGTGTGTTGCCGGTGTGTGTGTGTTGTCGGTGTGTGTGTGTGTTGTCGGTGTGTGTGTGTGTGTTGTCGGTTTGTGTGTGTGTGTTGTCGGTGTGTGTGTGTGTGTTGTCGGTGTGTGTGTGTGTGTGTTGTCGGTGTGTGTGTGTGTAGTCGCTGTGTGTGTGTGTGTGTTGTCGGTGTGTGTGTGTGTGTGTTGTCGGTGTGTGTGTGTTGTCGGTGTGTGTGTGTGTGTTGTCGGTGTGTGTGTGTGTGTGTGTGTTGTCGGTGTGTTTGTGTGTGTGTGTTGTCGGTGTGTGTGTGTGTGTGTTGTCGGTGTGTGTGTGTGTGTTGTGTGTGTGTGTGTTGTCGGTGTGTGTGTGTGTGTGTTGTCGGTGTGTGTGTGTGTGTGTTGTCGGTGTGTGTGTGTGTGTTGTCGGTGTGTGTGTGTGTGTGTTGTGTGTGTGTGTGTTGTCGGTGTGTGTGTGTGTGTGTTGTCAGTGTGTGTGTGTGTGTGTGTGTTGTCGGTGTGTGTGTGTGTGTGTGTGTGTGTTGTCGGTGTGTGTGTGTGTGTGTGTTGTCGGTGTGTGTGTGTGTGTTGTGGTTGTGTGTGTGTGTGTGTGTTGTCGGTGTGTGTGTGTGTGTTGCTGGTGTTTGTGTGTGTGTGTGTTGTCGGTGTGTGTGTGTGTGTGTTGTCGGTGTGTGTGTGTGTGTTGTGTGTGTGTGTGTTGTCGGTGTGTGTGTGTGTGTGTTGTCGGTGTGTGTGTGTGTGTGTTGTCGGTGTGTGTGTGTGTGTTGTCGGTGTGTGTGTGTGTGTTGTCGGTGTGTGTGTGTGTGTGTGTGTTGTCGGTGTGTTTGTGTGTGTGTGTTGTCGGTGTGTGTGTGTGTGTGTTGTCGGTGTGTGTGTGTGTGTTGTGTGTGTGTGTGTGTTGTCGGTGTGTGTGTGTGTGTGTGTTGTCGGTGTGTGTGTGTGTGTGTTGTCGGTGTGTGTGTGTGTGTTGTCGGTGTGTGTGTGTGTGTGTTGTGTGTGTGTGTGTTGTCGGTGTGTGTGTGTGTGTTGCCGGTGTGTGTGTGTTGTCGGTGTGTGTGTGTGTTGTCGGTGTGAGTGTGTGTGTTGTCGGTGTGTGTGTGTGTGTTGTCGGTGTGTGTGTGTGTGTGTTGTCGGTGTGTGTGTGTGTAGTCGCTGTGTGTGTGTGTGTGTGTTGTCGGTGTGTGTGTGTGTGTTGTCGGTGTGTGTGTGTGTTGTCGGTGTGTGTGTTGTGTGTGTGTGTGTTGTCGGTGTGTGTGTGTGTTGTCGGTGTGTGTGTGTGTGTTGTCGGTGTGTGTGTGTTGTCGGTGTGTGTGTGTGTGTTGTCGGTGTGTGTGTGTGTGTGTTGTCGGTGTGTGTGTGTGTAGTCGCTGTGTGTGTGTGTGTGTTGTCGGTGTGTGTGTGTGTGTGTTGTCGGTGTGTGTGTGTGTGTTGTCGGTGTGTGTGTGTGTGTTGTCGGTGTGTGTGTGTGTGTGTGTGTTGTCGGTGTGTTTGTGTGTGTGTGTTGTCGGTGTGTGTGTGTGTTGTCGGTGTGTGTGTGTGTGTTTTGTGTGTGTGTGTGTTGTCGGTGTGTGTGTGTGTTGTCGGTGTGTGTTGTGTGTGTGTTGTCGGTGTGTGTGTGTGTGTTGTCGTGTGTGTGTGTGTGTGTTGTGTGTGTGTGTGTTGTCGTGTGTGTGTGTGTGTGTGTGTGTTGTCAGTGTGTGTGTGTGTGTGTGTTGTCGGTGTGTGTGTGTGTGTGTGTGTGTGTTGTCGGTGTGTGTGTGTGTGTGTGTGTGTGTTGTCGGTGTGTGTGTGTGTGTTGTGGTTGTGTGTGTGTGTGTGTGTTGTCGGTGTGTGTGTGTGTGTTGCTGGTGTTGTGTGTGTGTGTGTTGTCGGTGTGTGTGTGTGTGTGTTGTCGGTGTGTGTGTGTGTGTTGTGTGTGTGTGTGTTGTCGGTGTGTGTGTGTGTGTGTTGTCGGTGTGTGTGTGTGTGTGTTGTCGGTGTGTGTGTGTGTTGTCGGTGTGTGTGTGTGTGTTGTCGGTGTGTGTGTGTGTGTGTGTGTTGTCGGTGTGTGTGTGTGTGTGTTGTCGGTGTGTGTGTGTGTGTGTTGTCGGTGTGTGTGTGTGTGTTGTGTGTGTGTGTGTTGTCGGTGTGTGTGTGTGTGTGTTGTCGGTGTGTGTGTGTGTGTGTTGTCAGTGTGTGTGTGTGTGTTGTCGGTGTGTGTGTGTGTGTGTGTTGTGTGTGTGTGTGTTGTCGGTGTGTGTGTGTGTGTTGTCGGTGTGTGTGTGTTGTCGGTGTGTGTGTGTGTTGTCGGTGTGTGTGTGTGTGTTGTCGGTGTGTGTGTGTGTTGTCGGTGTGTGTGTGTGTGTTGTCGGTGTGTGTGTGTGTTGTCGGTGTGTGTGTGTGTAGTCGCTGTGTGTGTGTGTGTGTGTTGTCGGTGTGTGTGTGTGTGTTGTCGGTGTGTGTGTGTGTTGTCGGTGTGTGTGTTGTGTGTGTGTGTGTTGTCGGTGTGTGTGTGTGTTGTCGGTGTGTGTGTGTGTGTGTTGTCGGTGTGTGTGTGTTGTCGGTGTGTGTGTGTGTGTGTGTGTGTTGTCGGTGTGTGTGTGTTGTCGGTGTGTGTGTGTGTGTTGTCGGTGTGTGTGTGTGTGTGTGTTGTCGGTGTGTGTGTGTGTGTGTGTGTTGTCGTGTGTGTGTGTGTGTGTGTGTGTTGTCGGTGTGTGTGTGTGTGTTGTCGGTGTGTGTGTGTGTGTGTGTGTTGTCGGTGTGTGTGTGTGTGTGTTGTCGGTGTGTGTGTGTGTGTGTTGTCGGTGTGTGTGTGTTGTCGGTGTGTGTGTGTGTGTTGTTGTGTGTGTGTGTGTTGTCGGTGTGTGTGTGTGTGTGTGTTGTCGGTGTGTGTGTGTGTGTGTTGTCGGTGTGTGTGTGTGTTGTTGGTGTGTTGTGTGTGTGTGTGTGTGGTGTCGGTGTGTGTGTGTTGTCGGTGTGTGTGTGTGTGTGTGTTGTCGGTGTGTGTGTGTGTAGTCGTGTGTGTGTGTGTGTGTGTTGTCGGTGTGTGTGTGTGTGTTGTCGGTGTGTGTGTGTGTGTGTTGTCGGTGTGTGTGTGTGTTGTCGGTGTGTGTGTTGTGGGTGTGTGTGTGTGTTGTCGGTGTGTGTGTGTGTGTTGTCGGTGTGTGTGTGTTGTCGGTGTGTGTGTGTGTGTTGTGTGTGTGTGTGTTGTCGGTGTGTGTGTGTGTGTGTTGTCGGTGTGTGTGTGTGTGTGTTGTCGGTGTGTGTGTGTGTGTTGTGTGTGTGTGTGTTGTCGGTGTGTGTGTGTGTGTGTTGTCGGTGTGTGTGTGTGTGTGTTGTCGGTGTGTGTGTGTGTGTTGTCGGTGTGTGTGTGTGTGTGTTGTGTGTGTGTGTGTTGTCGGTGTGTGTGTGTGTGTTGTCGGTGTGTGTGTGTTGTCGGTGTGTGTGTGTGTTGTCGGTGTGTGTGTGTGTGTTGTCGGTGTGTGTGTGTGTGTTGTCGGTGTGTGTGTGTGTGTTGTCGGTGTGTGTGTGTGTGTGTTGTCGGTGTGTGTGTGTGTAGTCGCTGTGTGTGTGTGTGTGTTGTCGGTGTGTGTGTGTGTGTGTTGTCGGTGTGTGTGTGTGTGTTGTCGGTGTGTGTGTGTGTGTTGTCGGTGTGTGTGTGTGTGTGTGTGTGTCGGTGTGTTGTGTGTGTGTGTTGTCGGTGTGTGTGTGTGTGTGTTGTCGGTGTGTGTGTGTGTGTTGTGTGTGTGTGTGTTGTCGGTGTGTGTGTGTGTGTGTTGTCGGTGTGTGTGTGTGTGTGTTGTCGGTGTGTGTGTGTGTGTTGTGTGTGTGTGTGTTGTCGGTGTGTGTGTGTGTGTGTGTGTGTTGTCGTGTGTGTGTGTGTGTGTGTGTGTTGTCGTGTGTGTGTGTGTGTGTGTGTTGTCGGTGTGTGTGTGTGTGTGTGTGTTGTCGGTGTGTGTGTGTGTGTGTGTGTGTGTGTGTGTGTGTGTTGTCGGTGTGTGTGTGTGTGTTGTCGGTGTGTGTGTGTGTGTGTTGTCGGTGTGTGTGTGTTGTCGGTGTGTGTGTGTGTGTTGTCGGTGTGTGTGTGTGTGTGTGTGTTGTCGGTGTGTTTGTGTGTGTGTGTTGTCGGTGTGTGTGTGTGTGTGTTGTCGGTGTGTGTGTGTGTGTTGTGTGTGTGTGTGTTGTCGGTGTGTGTGTGTGTGTGTTGTCGGTGTGTGTGTGTGTGTGTTGTCGGTGTGTGTGTGTGTGTTGTCGGTGTGTGTGTGTGTGTGTTGTGTGTGTGTGTGTTGTCGGTGTGTGTGTGTGTGTGTGTGTTGTCAGTGTGTGTGTGTGTGTGTGTGTTGTCGGTGTGTGTGTGTGTGTGTGTGTGTGTTGTCGGTGTGTGTGTGTGTGTGTGTTGTCGGTGTGTGTGTGTGTGTTGTGGTTGTGTGTGTGTGTGTGTGTTGTCGGTGTGTGTGTGTGTGTTGCTGGTGTTTGTGTGTGTGTGTGTTGTCGGTGTGTGTGTGTGTGTGTTGTCGGTGTGTGTGTGTGTGTTGTGTGTGTGTGTGTTGTCGGTGTGTGTGTGTGTGTGTGTTGTCGGTGTGTGTGTGTGTTGTCGGTGTGTGTGTGTGTGTTGTCGGTGTGTGTGTGTGTGTTGTCGGTGTGTGTGTGTGTGTGTGTGTTGTCGGTGTGTTTGTGTGTGTGTGTTGTCGGTGTGTGTGTGTGTTGTCGGTGTGTGTGTGTGTGTTGTGTGTGTGTGTGTGTTGTCGGTGTGTGTGTGTGTGTGTTGTCGGTGTGTGTGTGTGTGTGTTGTCGGTGTGTGTGTGTGTGTTGTCGGTGTGTGTGTGTGTGTGTTGTGTGTGTGTGTGTTGTCGGTGTGTGTGTGTGTGTTGCCGGTGTGTGTGTGTTGTCGGTGTGTGTGTGTGTGTTGTCGGTGTGTGTGTGTGTGTTGTCGGTGTGTGTGTGTGTGTTGTCGGTGTGTGTGTGTGTGTTGTCGGTGTGTGTGTGTGTGTGTTGTCGGTGTGTGTGTGTGTAGTCGCTGTGTGTGTGTGTGTGTGTTGTCGGTGTGTGTGTGTGTGTTGTCGGTGTGTGTGTGTGTTGTCGGTGTGTGTGTTGTGTGTGTGTGTGTTGTCGGTGTGTGTGTGTGTTGTCGGTGTGTGTGTGTGTGTTGTCGGTGTGTGTGTGTTGTCGGTGTGTGTGTGTGTGTTGTCGGTGTGTGTGTGTGTGTGTTGTCGGTGTGTGTGTGTGTAGTCGGTGTGTGTGTGTGTGTTGTCGGTGTGTGTGTGTGTGTGTTGTCGGTGTGTGTGTGTGTGTTGTCGGTGTGTGTGTGTGTGTTGTCGTGTGTGTGTGTGTGTGTGTGTGTTGTCGGTGTGTTGTGTGTGTGTGTTGTCGGTGTGTGTGTGTGTTGTCGGTGTGTGTGTGTGTGTTGTGTGTGTGTGTGTTGTCGGTGTGTGTGTGTGTGTGTGTTGTCGGTGTGTGTGTGTGTGTTGTCAGTGTGTGTGTGTGTGTGTTGTGTGTGTGTGTGTTGTCGGTGTGTGTGTGTGTGTGTGTGTGTTGTCAGTGTGTGTGTGTGTGTGTGTTGTCGGTGTGTGTGTGTGTGTGTGTGTGTGTTGTCGGTGTGTGTGTGTGTGTGTGTGTTGTCGGTGTGTGTGTGTGTGTTGTGGTTGTGTGTGTGTGTGTGTGTTGTCGGTGTGTGTGTGTGTGTTGCTGGTGTTTGTGTGTGTGTGTGTTGTCGGTGTGTGTGTGTGTGTGTTGTCGGTGTGTGTGTGTGTGTTGTGTGTGTGTGTGTTGTCGGTGTGTGTGTGTGTGTGTTGTCGGTGTGTGTGTGTGTGTGTTGTCGGTGTGTGTGTGTGTTGTCGGTGTGTGTGTGTGTGTTGTCGGTGTGTGTGTGTGTGTGTGTGTTGTCGGTGTGTTTGTGTGTGTGTTGTCGGTGTGTGTGTGTGTGTGTTGTCGGTGTGTGTGTGTGTGTTGTGTGTGTGTGTGTTGTCGGTGTGTGTGTGTGTGTGTTGTCGGTGTGTGTGTGTGTGTGTTGTCAGTGTGTGTGTGTGTGTTGTCGGTGTGTGTGTGTGTGTGTTGTGTGTGTGTGTGTTGTCGGTGTGTGTGTGTGTGTTGCCGGTGTGTGTGTGTTGTCGGTGTGTGTGTGTGTTGTCGGTGTGTGTGTGTGTGTTGTCGGTGTGTGTGTGTGTTGTCGGTGTGTGTGTGTGTGTTGTCGGTGTGTGTGTGTGTTGTCGGTGTGTGTGTGTGTAGTCGCTGTGTGTGTGTGTGTGTGTTGTCGGTGTGTGTGTGTGTGTTGTCGGTGTGTGTGTGTGTTGTCGGTGTGTGTGTTGTGTGTGTGTGTGTTGTCGGTGTGTGTGTGTGTTGTCGGTGTGTGTGTGTGTGTGTTGTCGGTGTGTGTGTGTTGTCGGTGTGTGTGTGTGTGTGTGTGTGTTGTCGGTGTGTGTGTGTTGTCGGTGTGTGTGTGTGTGTTGTCGGTGTGTGTGTGTGTGTGTGTTGTCGGTGTGTGTGTGTGTGTGTGTGTTGTCAGTGTGTGTGTGTGTGTGTGTGTGTTGTCGGTGTGTGTGTGTGTGTTGTCGGTGTGTGTGTGTGTGTGTGTGTTGTCGGTGTGTGTGTGTGTGTGTTGTCGGTGTGTGTGTGTGTGTGTTGTCGGTGTGTGTGTGTTGTCGGTGTGTGTGTGTGTTTTGTTGTGTGTGTGTGTGTTGTCGGTGTGTGTGTGTGTGTGTGTTGTCGGTGTGTGTGTGTGTGTGTTGTCGGTGTGTGTGTGTGTTGTTGGTGTGTTTGTGTGTGTGTGTGTGTGGTGTCGGTGTGTGTCTGTTGTCGGTGTGTGTGTGTGTGTGTGTTGTCGGTGTGTGTGTGTGTAGTCGCTGTGTGTGTGTGTGTGTGTTGTCGGTGTGTGTGTGTGTGTTGTTGGTGTGTGTGTGTGTGTGTTGTCGGTGTGTGTGTGTGTTGTCGGTGTGTGTGTTGTGGGTGTGTGTGTGTGTTGTCGGTGTGTGTGTGTGTGTTGTCGGTGTGTGTGTGTTGTCGGTGTGTGTGTGTGTGTTGTGTGTGTGTGTGTTGTCGGTGTGTGTGTGTGTGTGTTGTCGGTGTGTGTGTGTGTGTGTTGTCGGTGTGTGTGTGTGTGTTGTGTGTGTGTGTGTTGTCGGTGTGTGTGTGTGTGTGTTGTCGGTGTGTGTGTGTGTGTGTTGTCGGTGTGTGTGTGTGTGTTGTCGGTGTGTGTGTGTGTGTGTTGTGTGTGTGTGTGTTGTCGGTGTGTGTGTGTGTGTTGCCGGTGTGTGTGTGTTGTCGGTGTGTGTGTGTGTTGTCGGTGTGTGTGTGTGTGTTATCGGTGTGTGTGTGTGTGTTGTCGGTGTGTGTGTGTGTGTTGTCGGTGTGTGTGTGTGTGTGTTGTCGGTGTGTGTGTGTGTAGTCGCTGTGTGTGTGTGTGTGTTGTCGGTGTGTGTGTGTGTGTGTTGTCGGTGTGTGTGTGTGTGTTGTCGGTGTGTGTGTGTGTGTTGTCGGTGTGTGTGTGTGTGTGTGTGTTGTCGGTGTGTTTGTGTGTGTGTGTTGTCGGTGTGTGTGTGTGTGTGTTGTCGGTGTGTGTGTGTGTGTTGTGTGTGTGTGTGTTGTCGGTGTGTGTGTGTGTGTGTTGTCGGTGTGTGTGTGTGTGTGTTGTCGGTGTGTGTGTGTGTGTTGTGTGTGTGTGTGTTGTCGGTGTGTGTGTGTGTGTGTGTGTGTTGTCAGTGTGTGTGTGTGTGTGTGTGTGTTGTCGATGTGTGTGTGTGTGTGTGTGTTGTCGGTGTGTGTGTGTGTGTGTGTGTGTTGTCGGTGTGTGTGTGTGTGTTGTGGTTGTGTGTGTGTGTGTGTGTTGTCGGTGTGTGTGTGTTGCTGGTGTTTGTGTGTGTGTGTGTTGTCGGTGTGTGTGTGTGTGTGTTGTCGGTGTGTGTGTGTGTGTTGTGTGTGTGTGTGTTGTCGGTGTGTGTGTGTGTGTGTTGTCGGTGTGTGTGTGTGTGTGTTGTCGGTGTGTGTGTGTGTGTTGTCGGTGTGTGTGTGTGTGTTGTCGGTGTGTGTGTGTGTGTGTGTGTTGTTGGTGTGTTTGTGTGTGTGTGTTGTCGGTGTGTGTGTGTGTGTTGTCGGTGTGTGTGTGTGTGTTGTGTGTGTGTGTGTGTTGTCGGTGTGTGTGTGTGTGTGTTGTCGGTGTGTGTGTGTGTGTGTTGTCGGTGTGTGTGTGTGTGTTGTCGGTGTGTGTGTGTGTGTGTTGTGTGTGTGTGTGTTGTCGGTGTGTGTGTGTGTGTTGCCGGTGTGTGTGTGTTGTCGGTGTGTGTGTGTGTGTTGTCGGTGTGTGTGTGTGTGTTGTCGGTGTGTGTGTGTGTGTTGTCGGTGTGTGTGTGTGTGTGTTGTCGGTGTGTGTGTGTGTAGTCGCTGTGTGTGTGTGTGTGTGTTGTCGGTGTGTGTGTGTATGTTGTCGGTGTGTGTGTGTGTTGTCGGTGTGTGTGTTGTGTGTGTGTGTGTGTTGTCGGTGTGTGTGTGTTGTCGGTGTGTGTGTGTGTGTGTGTGTTGTCGGTGTGTGTGTGTTGTCGGTGTGTGTGTGTGTGTTGTCGGTGTGTGTGTGTGTGTGTTGTCGGTGTGTGTGTGTTGTCGGTGTGTGTGTGTGTGTTGTCGGTGTGTGTGTGTGTGTGTGTGTTGTCGGTGTGTTTGTGTGTGTGTGTTGTCGGTGTGTGTGTGTGTGTGTTGTCGGTGTGTGTGTGTGTGTTGTGTGTGTGTGTGTTGTCGGTGTGTGTGTGTGTGTGTTGTCGGTGTGTGTGTGTGTGTGTTGTCGGTGTGTGTGTGTGTGTTGTCGGTGTGTGTGTGTGTGTGTTGTGTGTGTGTGTGTTGTCGGTGTGTGTGTGTGTGTGTGTGTTGTCAGTGTGTGTGTGTGTGTGTGTGTTGTCGGTGTGTGTGTGTGTGTGTGTGTGTGTTGTCGGTGTGTGTGTGTGTGTGTGTTGTCGGTGTGTGTGTGTGTGTTGTGGTTGTGTGTGTGTGTGTGTGTTGTCGGTGTGTGTGTGTGTGTTGCTGGTGTTTGTGTGTGTGTGTGTTGTCGGTGTGTGTGTGTGTGTGTTGTCGGTGTGTGTGTGTGTGTTGTGTGTGTGTGTGTTGTCGGTGTGTGTGTGTGTGTGTGTTGTCGGTGTGTGTGTGTGTTGTCGGTGTGTGTGTGTGTGTTGTCGGTGTGTGTGTGTGTGTTGTCGGTGTGTGTGTGTGTGTGTGTGTTGTCGGTGTGTTTGTGTGTGTGTGTTGTCGGTGTGTGTGTGTGTTGTCGGTGTGTGTGTGTGTGTTGTGTGTGTGTGTGTGTTGTCGGTGTGTGTGTGTGTGTGTTGTCGGTGTGTGTGTGTGTGTGTTGTCGGTGTGTGTGTGTGTGTTGTCGGTGTGTGTGTGTGTGTGTTGTGTGTGTGTGTGTTGTCGGTGTGTGTGTGTGTGTTGCCGGTGTGTGTGTGTTGTCGGTGTGTGTGTGTGTGTTGTCGGTGTGAGTGTGTGTGTTGTCGGTGTGTGTGTGTGTGTTGTCGGTGTGTGTGTGTGTGTTGTCGGTGTGTGTGTGTGTGTGTTGTCGGTGTGTGTGTGTGTAGTCGCTGTGTGTGTGTGTGTGTGTTGTCGGTGTGTGTGTGTGTGTTGTCGGTGTGTGTGTGTGTTGTCGGTGTGTGTGTTGTGTGTGTGTGTGTTGTCGGTGTGTGTGTGTGTTGTCGGTGTGTGTGTGTGTGTTGTCGGTGTGTGTGTGTTGTCGGTGTGTGTGTGTGTGTTGTCGGTGTGTGTGTGTGTGTGTTGTCGGTGTGTGTGTGTGTAGTCGCTGTGTGTGTGTGTGTGTTGTCGGTGTGTGTGTGTGTGTGTTGTCGGTGTGTGTGTGTGTGTTGTCGGTGTGTGTGTGTGTGTTGTCGGTGTGTGTGTGTGTGTGTGTGTGTTGTCGGTGTGTTTGTGTGTGTGTGTTGTCGGTGTGTGTGTGTGTTGTCGGTGTGTGTGTGTGTGTTGTGTGTGTGTGTGTTGTCGGTGTGTGTGTGTGTGTGTGTTGTCGGTGTGTGTGTGTGTGTTGTCAGTGTGTGTGTGTGTGTGTTGTGTGTGTGTGTGTTGTCGGTGTGTGTGTGTGTGTGTGTGTGTTGTCAGTGTGTGTGTGTGTGTGTGTTGTCGGTGTGTGTGTGTGTGTGTGTGTGTGTTGTCGGTGTGTGTGTGTGTGTGTGTGTTGTCGGTGTGTGTGTGTGTGTTGTGGTTGTGTGTGTGTGTGTGTGTTGTCGGTGTGTGTGTGTGTGTTGCTGGTGTTTGTGTGTGTGTGTGTTGTCGGTGTGTGTGTGTGTGTGTTGTCGGTGTGTGTGTGTGTGTTGTGTGTGTGTGTGTTGTCGGTGTGTGTGTGTGTGTGTTGTCGGTGTGTGTGTGTGTGTGTTGTCGGTGTGTGTGTGTGTTGTCGGTGTGTGTGTGTGTGTTGTCGGTGTGTGTGTGTGTGTGTGTGTTGTCGGTGTGTTTGTGTGTGTTTTGTCGGTGTGTGTGTGTGTGTGTTGTCGGTGTGTGTGTGTGTGTTGTGTGTGTGTGTGTTGTCGGTGTGTGTGTGTGTGTGTTGTCGGTGTGTGTGTGTGTGTGTTGTCAGTGTGTGTGTGTGTGTTGTCGGTGTGTGTGTGTGTGTGTTGTGTGTGTGTGTGTTGTCGGTGTGTTTGTGTGTGTTGCCGGTGTGTGTGTGTTGTCGGTGTGTGAGTGTGTTGTCGGTGTGTGTGTGTGTGTTGTCGGTGTGTGTGTGTGTTGTCGGTGTGTGTGTGTGTGTTGTCGGTGTGTGTGTGTGTTGTCGGTGTGTGTGTGTGTAGTCGCTGTGTGTGTGTGTGTGTGTTGTCGGTGTGTGTGTGTGTGTTGTCGGTGTGTGTGTGTGTTGTCGGTGTGTGTGTTGTGTGTGTGTGTGTTGTCGGTGTGTGTGTGTTTTGTCGGTGTGTGTGTGTGTGTGTTGTCGGTGTGTGTGTGTTGTCGGTGTGTGTGTGTGTGTGTGTGTTGTCGGTGTGTGTGTGTTGTCGGTGTGTGTGTGTGTGTTGTCGGTGTGTGTGTGTGTGTGTGTTGTCGGTGTGTGTGTGTGTGTGTGTGTTGTCAGTGTGTGTGTGTGTGTGTGTGTGTTGTCGGTGTGTGTGTGTGTGTTGTCGGTGTGTGTGTGTGTGTGTGTGTTGTCGGTGTGTGTGTGTGTGTGTTGTCGGTGTGTGTGTGTGTGTGTTGTCGGTGTGTGTGTGTTGTCGGTGTGTGTGTGTTGTCGGTGTGTGTGTGTGTTTTGTTGTGTGTGTGTGTGTTGTCGGTGTGTGTGTGTGTGTTGCTGGTGTTTGTGTGTGTGTGTGTTGTCGGTGTGTGTGTGTGTGTGTTGTCGGTGTGTGTGTGTGTGTTGTGTGTGTGTGTGTTGTCGGTGTGTGTGTGTGTGTGTGTTGTCGGTGTGTGTGTGTGTTGTCGGTGTGTGTGTGTGTGTTGTCGGTGTGTGTGTGTGTGTTGTCGGTGTGTGTGTGTGTGTGTGTGTTGTCGGTGTGTTTGTGTGTGTGTGTTGTCGGTGTGTGTGTGTGTTGTCGGTGTGTGTGTGTGTGTTGTGTGTGTGTGTGTGTTGTCGGTGTGTGTGTGTGTGTGTTGTCGGTGTGTGTGTGTGTGTGTTGTCGGTGTGTGTGTGTGTGTTGTCGGTGTGTGTGTGTGTGTGTTGTGTGTGTGTGTGTTGTCGGTGTGTGTGTGTGTGTTGCCGGTGTGTGTGTGTTGTCGGTGTGTGTGTGTGTGTTGTCGGTGTGAGTGTGTGTGTTGTCGGTGTGTGTGTGTGTGTTGTCGGTGTGTGTGTGTGTGTTGTCGGTGTGTGTGTGTGTGTGTTGTCGGTGTGTGTGTGTGTAGTCGCTGTGTGTGTGTGTGTGTGTTGTCGGTGTGTGTGTGTGTGTTGTCGGTGTGTGTGTGTGTTGTCGGTGTGTGTGTTGTGTGTGTGTGTGTTGTCGGTGTGTGTGTGTGTTGTCGGTGTGTGTGTGTGTGTTGTCGGTGTGTGTGTGTTGTCGGTGTGTGTGTGTGTGTTGTCGGTGTGTGTGTGTGTGTGTTGTCGGTGTGTGTGTGTGTAGTCGCTGTGTGTGTGTGTGTGTTGTCGGTGTGTGTGTGTGTGTGTTGTCGGTGTGTGTGTGTGTGTTGTCGGTGTGTGTGTGTGTGTTGTCGGTGTGTGTGTGTGTGTGTGTGTTGTCGGTGTGTTTGTGTGTGTGTGTTGTCGGTGTGTGTGTGTGTTGTCGGTGTGTGTGTGTGTGTTGTGTGTGTGTGTGTTGTCGGTGTGTGTGTGTGTGTGTGTTGTCGGTGTGTGTGTGTGTGTTGTCAGTGTGTGTGTGTGTGTGTTGTGTGTGTGTGTGTTGTCGGTGTGTGTGTGTGTGTGTGTGTGTTGTCAGTGTGTGTGTGTGTGTGTGTTGTCGGTGTGTGTGTGTGTGTGTGTGTGTGTTGTCGGTGTGTGTGTGTGTGTGTGTGTTGTCGGTGTGTGTGTGTGTGTTGTGGTTGTGTGTGTGTGTGTGTGTTGTCGGTGTGTGTGTGTGTGTTGCTGGTGTTTGTGTGTGTGTGTGTTGTCGGTGTGTGTGTGTGTGTGTTGTCGGTGTGTGTGTGTGTGTTGTGTGTGTGTGTGTTGTCGGTGTGTGTGTGTGTGTGTTGTCGGTGTGTGTGTGTGTGTGTTGTCGGTGTGTGTGTGTGTTGTCGGTGTGTGTGTGTGTGTTGTCGGTGTGTGTGTGTGTGTGTGTGTTGTCGGTGTGTTTGTGTGTGTTTTGTCGGTGTGTGTGTGTGTGTGTTGTCGGTGTGTGTGTGTGTGTTGTGTGTGTGTGTGTTGTCGGTGTGTGTGTGTGTGTGTTGTCGGTGTGTGTGTGTGTGTTGTCAGTGTGTGTGTGTGTGTTGTCGGTGTGTGTGTGTGTGTGTTGTGTGTGTGTGTGTTGTCGGTGTGTTTGTGTGTGTTGCCGGTGTGTGTGTGTTGTCGGTGTGTGAGTGTGTTGTCGGTGTGTGTGTGTGTGTTGTCGGTGTGTGTGTGTGTTGTCGGTGTGTGTGTGTGTGTTGTCGGTGTGTGTGTGTGTTGTCGGTGTGTGTGTGTGTAGTCGCTGTGTGTGTGTGTGTGTGTTGTCGGTGTGTGTGTGTGTGTTGTCGGTGTGTGTGTGTGTTGTCGGTGTGTGTGTTGTGTGTGTGTGTGTTGTCGGTGTGTGTGTGTTTTGTCGGTGTGTGTGTGTGTGTGTTGTCGGTGTGTGTGTGTTGTCGGTGTGTGTGTGTGTGTGTGTGTTGTCGGTGTGTGTGTGTTGTCGGTGTGTGTGTGTGTGTTGTCGGTGTGTGTGTGTGTGTGTGTTGTCGGTGTGTGTGTGTGTGTGTGTGTTGTCAGTGTGTGTGTGTGTGTGTGTGTGTTGTCGGTGTGTGTGTGTGTGTTGTCGGTGTGTGTGTGTGTGTGTGTGTTGTCGGTGTGTGTGTGTGTGTGTTGTTGGTGTGTGTGTGTGTGTGTTGTCGGTGTGTGTGTGTTGTCGGTGTGTGTGTGTTGTCGGTGTGTGTGTGTGTTTTGTTGTGTGTGTGTGTGTTGTCGGTGTGTGTGTGTGTGTGTGTTGTCGGTGTGTGTGTGTGTGTGTTGTCGGTGTGTGTGTGTGTTGTTGGTGTGTTTGTGTTTGTGTGTGTGTGTGGTGTCGGTGTGTGTCTGTTATCGGTGTGTGTGTGTGTGTGTGTTGTCGGTGTGTGTGTGTGTAGTCGCTGTGTGTGTGTGTGTGTGTGTTGTCGGTGTGTGTGTGTGTGTTGTTGGTGTGTGTGTGTGTGTGTTGTCGGTGTGTGTGTGTGTTGTCGGTGTGTGTGTTGTGGGTGTGTGTGTGTGTTGTCGGTGTGTGTGTGTGTGTTGTCGGTGTGTGTGTGTTGTCGGTGTGTGTGTGTGTGTTGTGTGTGTGTGTGTTGTCGGTGTGTGTGTGTGTGTGTTGTCGGTGTGTGTGTGTGTGTGTTGTCGGTGTGTGTGTGTGTGTTGTGTGTGTGTGTGTTGTCGGTGTGTGTGTGTGTGTGTTGTCGGTGTGTGTGTGTGTGTGTTGTCGGTGTGTGTGTGTGTGTTGTCGGTGTGTGTGTGTGTGTGTTGTGTGTGTGTGTGTTGTCGGTGTGTGTGTGTGTGTTGCCGGTGTGTGTGTGTTGTCGGTGTGTGTGTGTGTTGTCGGTGTGTGTGTGTGTGTTATCGGTGTGTGTGTGTGTGTTGTCGGTGTGTGTGTGTGTGTTGTCGGTGTGTGTGTGTGTGTGTTGTCGGTGTGTGTGTGTGTAGTCGCTGTGTGTGTGTGTGTGTTGTCGGTGTGTGTGTGTGTGTGTTGTCGGTGTGTGTGTGTGTGTTGTCGGTGTGTGTGTGTGTTGTCGGTGTGTGTGTGTGTGTGTGTGTTGTCGGTGTGTTTGTGTGTGTGTGTTGTCGGTGTGTGTGTGTGTGTGTTGTCGGTGTGTGTGTGTGTGTGTTGTGTGTGTGTGTGTTGTCGGTGTGTGTGTGTGTGTGTTGTCGGTGTGTGTGTGTGTGTGTTGTCGGTGTGTGTGTGTGTGTTGTCGGTGTGTGTGTGTGTGTTGTGTGTGTGTGTGTTGTCGGTGTGTGTGTGTGTGTGTGTGTGTTGTCAGTGTGTGTGTGTGTGTGTGTGTTGTCGATGTGTGTGTGTGTGTGTGTGTTGTCGGTGTGTGTGTGTGTGTGTGTGTGTTGTCGGTGTGTGTGTGTGTGTTGTGGTTGTGTGTGTGTGTGTGTGTTGTCGGTGTGTGTGTGTTGCTGGTGTTTGTGTGTGTGTGTGTTGTCGGTGTGTGTGTGTGTGTGTTGTCGGTGTGTGTGTGTGTGTTGTGTGTGTGTGTGTTGTCGGTGTGTGTGTGTGTGTGTTGTCGGTGTGTGTGTGTGTGTGTTGTCGGTGTGTGTGTGTGTGTTGTCGGTGTGTGTGTGTGTGTTGTCGGTGTGTGTGTGTGTGTGTGTGTTGTTGGTGTGTTTGTGTGTGTGTGTTGTCGGTGTGTGTGTGTGTGTGTTGTCGGTGTGTGTGTGTGTGTTGTGTGTGTGTGTGTGTTGTCGGTGTGTGTGTGTGTGTGTTGTCGGTGTGTGTGTGTGTGTGTTGTCGGTGTGTGTGTGTGTGTTGTCGGTGTGTGTGTGTGTGTGTTGTGTGTGTGTGTGTTGTCGGTGTGTGTGTGTGTGTTGCCGGTGTGTGTGTGTTGTCGGTGTGTGTGTGTGTGTTGTCGGTGTGTGTGTGTGTGTTGTCGGTGTGTGTGTGTTGTCGGTGTGTGTGTGTGTGTGTTGTCGGTGTGTGTGTGTGTAGTCGCTGTGTGTGTGTGTGTGTGTTGTCGGTGTGTGTGTGTATGTTGTCGGTGTGTGTGTGTGTTGTCGGTGTGTGTGTTGTGTGTGTGTGTGTGTTGTCGGTGTGTGTGTGTTGTCGGTGTGTGTGTGTGTGTGTGTGTGTGTTGTCGGTGTGTGTGTGTTGTCGGTGTGTGTGTGTGTGTGTGTGTGTTGTCGGTGTGTGTGTGTTGTCGGTGTGTGTGTGTGTGTTGTCGGTGTGTGTGTGTGTGTGTGTTGTCGGTGTGTGTGTGTGTGTGTGTGTTGTCAGTGTGTGTGTGTGTGTGTGTGTGTTGTCGGTGTGTGTGTGTGTGTTGTCGGTGTGTGTGTGTGTGTGTGTGTTGTCGGTGTGTGTGTGTGTGTGTTGTCGGTGTGTGTGTGTGTGTGTTGTCGGTGTGTGTGTGTTGTCGGTGTGTGTGTGTTGTCGGTGTGTGTGTGTGTTTTGTTGTGTGTGTGTGTGTTGTCGGTGTGTGTGTGTGTGTGTGTTGTCGGTGTGTGTGTGTGTGTGTTGTCGGTGTGTGTGTGTGTTGTTGGTGTGTTTGTGTGTGTGTGTGTGTGGTGTCGGTGTGTGTCTGTTATCGGTGTGTGTGTGTGTGTGTGTTGTCGGTGTGTGTGTGTGTAGTCGCTGTGTGTGTGTGTGTGTGTGTTGTCGGTGTGTGTGTGTGTGTTGTTGGTGTGTGTGTGTGTGTGTTGTCGGTGTGTGTGTGTGTTGTCGGTGTGTGTGTTGTGGGTGTGTGTGTGTGTTGTCGGTGTGTGTGTGTGTGTTGTCGGTGTGTGTGTGTTGTCGGTGTGTGTGTGTGTGTTGTGTGTGTGTGTGTTGTCGGTGTGTGTGTGTGTGTGTTGTCGGTGTGTGTGTGTGTGTGTTGTCGGTGTGTGTGTGTGTGTTGTGTGTGTGTGTGTTGTCGGTGTGTGTGTGTGTGTGTTGTCGGTGTGTGTGTGTGTGTGTTGTCGGTGTGTGTGTGTGTGTTGTCGGTGTGTGTGTGTGTGTGTTGTGTGTGTGTGTGTTGTCGGTGTGTGTGTGTGTGTTGCCGGTGTGTGTGTGTTGTCGGTGTGTGTGTGTGTTGTCGGTGTGTGTGTGTGTGTTATCGGTGTGTGTGTGTGTTGTCGGTGTGTGTGTGTGTGTTGTCGGTGTGTGTGTGTGTGTGTTGTCGGTGTGTGTGTGTGTAGTCGCTGTGTGTGTGTGTGTGTTGTCGGTGTGTGTGTGTGTGTGTTGTCGGTGTGTGTGTGTGTGTTGTCGGTGTGTGTGTGTGTGTTGTCGGTGTGTGTGTGTGTGTGTGTGTTGTCGGTGTGTTTGTGTGTGTGTGTTGTCGGTGTGTGTGTGTGTGTGTTGTCGGTGTGTGTGTGTGTGTTGTGTGTGTGTGTGTTGTCGGTGTGTGTGTGTGTGTGTTGTCGGTGTGTGTGTGTGTGTGTTGTCGGTGTGTGTGTGTGTGTTGTGTGTGTGTGTGTTGTCGGTGTGTGTGTGTGTGTGTGTGTGTTGTCAGTGTGTGTGTGTGTGTGTGTGTTGTCGATGTGTGTGTGTGTGTGTGTGTTGTCGGTGTGTGTGTGTGTGTGTGTGTGTTGTCGGTGTGTGTGTGTGTGTTGTGGTTGTGTGTGTGTGTGTGTGTTGTCGGTGTGTGTGTGTTGCTGGTGTTTGTGTGTGTGTGTGTTGTCGGTGTGTGTGTGTGTGTGTTGTCGGTGTGTGTGTGTGTGTTGTGTGTGTGTGTGTTGTCGGTGTGTGTGTGTGTGTGTTGTCGGTGTGTGTGTGTGTGTGTTGTCGGTGTGTGTGTGTGTGTTGTCGGTGTGTGTGTGTGTGTTGTCGGTGTGTGTGTGTGTGTGTGTGTTGTTGGTGTGTTTGTGTGTGTGTGTTGTCGGTGTGTGTGTGTGTGTGTTGTCGGTGTGTGTGTGTGTGTTGTGTGTGTGTGTGTGTTGTCGGTGTGTGTGTGTGTGTGTTGTCGGTGTGTGTGTGTGTGTGTTGTCGGTGTGTGTGTGTGTGTTGTCGGTGTGTGTGTGTGAGTGTTGTGTGTGTGTGTGTTGTCGGTGTGTGTGTGTGTGTTGCCGGTGTGTGTGTGTTGTCGGTGTGTGTGTGTGTGTTGTCGGTGTGTGTGTGTGTGTTGTCGGTGTGTGTGTGTGTGTTGTCGGTGTGTGTGTGTGTGTGTTGTCGGTGTGTGTGTGTGTAGTCGCTGTGTGTGTGTGTGTGTGTTGTCGGTGTGTGTGTGTATGTTGTCGGTGTGTGTGTGTGTTGTCGGTGTGTGTGTTGTGTGTGTGTGTGTGTTGTCGGTGTGTGTGTGTTGTCGGTGTGTGTGTGTGTGTGTGTGTGTGTGTTGTCGGTGTGTGTGTGTTGTCGGTGTGTGTGTGTGTGTTGTCGGTGTGTGTGTGTGTGTGTTGTCGGTGTGTGTGTGTTGTCGGTGTGTGTGTGTGTGTTGTCGGTGTGTGTGTGTGTGTGTGTGTTGTCGGTGTGTGTGTGTGTGTGTTGTCGGTGTGTGTGTGTGTGTGTTGTCGGTGTGTGTGTGTGTGTTGTGTGTGTGTGTGTTGTCGGTGTGTGTGTGTGTGTGTTGTCGGTGTGTGTGTGTGTGTGTTGTCGGTGTGTGTGTGTGTGTTGTCGGTGTGTGTGTGTGTGTTGTCGGTGTGTGTGTGTGTTGTCGGTGTGTGTGTGTGTGTGTGTGTTGTCAGTGTGTGTGTGTGTGTGTGTGTTGTCGGTGTGTGTGTGTGTGTGTGTGTGTGTTGTCGGTGTGTGTGTGTGTGTGTGTTGTCGGTGTGTGTGTGTGTGTTGTGGTTGTGTGTGTGTGTGTGTGTTGTCGGTGTGTGTGTGTGTGTTGCTGGTGTTTGTGTGTGTGTGTGTTGTCGGTGTGTGTGTGTGTGTGTTGTCGGTGTGTGTGTGTGTGTTGTGTGTGTGTGTGTGTTGTCGGTGTGTGTGTGTGTGTGTTGTCGGTGTGTGTGTGTGTGTGTTGTCGGTGTGTGTGTGTGTGTTGTCGGTGTGTGTGTGTGTGTTGTCGGTGTGTGTGTGTGTGTGTGTGTTGTCGGTGTGTTTGTGTGTGTGTGTTGTCGGTGTGTGTGTGTGTGTGTTGTCGGTGTGTGTGTGTGTGTTGTGTGTGTGTGTGTGTTGTCGGTGTGTGTGTGTGTGTGTTGTCGGTGTGTGTGTGTGTGTGTTGTCGGTGTGTGTGTGTGTGTTGTCGGTGTGTGTGTGTGTGTGTTGTGTGTGTGTGTGTTGTCGGTGTGTGTGTGTGTGTTGCCGGTGTGTGTGTGTTGTCGGTGTGTGTGTGTGTTGTCGGTGTGAGTGTGTGTGTTGTCGGTGTGTGTGTGTGTGTTGTCGGTGTGTGTGTGTGTGTTGTCGGTGTGTGTGTGTGTGTGTTGTCGGTGTGTGTGTGTGTAGTCGCTGTGTGTGTGTGTGTGTGTTGTCGGTGTGTGTGTGTGTGTTGTCGGTGTGTGTGTGTGTTGTCGGTGTGTGTGTTGTGTGTGTGTGTGTTGTCGGTGTGTGTGTGTGTTGTCGGTGTGTGTGTGTGTGTTGTCGGTGTGTGTGTGTTGTCGGTGTGTGTGTGTGTGTTGTCGGTGTGTGTGTGTGTGTGTTGTCGGTGTGTGTGTGTGTAGTCGCTGTGTGTGTGTGTGTGTTGTCGGTGTGTGTGTGTGTGTGTTGTCGGTGTGTGTGTGTGTGTTGTCGGTGTGTGTGTGTCTGTTGTCGGTGTGTGTGTGTGTGTGTGTGTGTGTTGTCGGTGTGTTTGTGTGTGTGTGTTGTCGGTGTGTGTGTGTGTTGTCAGTGTGTGTGTGTGTGTTGTGTGTGTGTGTGTGTGTGTGTGTGTGTGTTGTCGGTGTGTGTGTGTGTGTGTGTTGTCGGTGTGTGTGTGTGTGTTGTCAGTGTGTGTGTGTGTGTGTTGTGTGTGTGTGTGTTGTCGGTGTGTGTGTGTGTGTGTGTTGTCAGTGTGTGTGTGTGTGTGTGTTGTCGGTGTGTGTGTGTGTGTGTGTGTGTGTTGTCGGTGTGTGTGTGTGTGTGTTGTCGGTGTGTGTGTGTGTGTTGTGGTTGTGTGTGTGTGTGTGTGTTGTCGGTGTGTGTGTGTGTGTGTTGTCGGTGTGTGTGTGTGTGTTGTGTGTGTGTGTGTTGTCGGTGTGTGTGTGTGTGTGTTGTCGGTGTGTGTGTGTGTGTGTTGTCGGTGTGTGTGTGTGTTGTCGGTGTGTGTGTGTGTGTTGTCGGTGTGTGTGTGTGTGTGTGTTGTCGGTGTGTTTGTGTGTGTTTTGTCGGTGTGTGTGTGTGTGTGTTGTCGGTGTGTGTGTGTGTGTTGTGTGTGTGTGTGTTGTCGGTGTGTGTGTGTGTGTGTTGTCGGTGTGTGTGTGTGTGTGTTGTCAGTGTGTGTGTGTGTGTTGTCGGTGTGTGTGTGTGTGTGTTGTGTGTGTGTGTGTTGTCGGTGTGTTTGTGTGTGTTGCCGGTGTGTGTGTGTTGTCGGTGTGTGAGTGTGTTGTCGGTGTGTGTGTGTGTGTTGTCGGTGTGTGTGTGTGTTGTTGGTGTGTGTGTGTGTGTTGTCGGTGTGTGTGTGTGTTGTCGGTGTGTGTGTGTGTAGTCGCTGTGTGTGTGTGTGTGTGTTGTCGGTGTGTGTGTGTTGTCGGTGTGTGTGTGTGTTGTCGGTGTGTGTGTTGTGTGTGTGTGTGTTGTCGGTGTGTGTGTGTTTTGTCGGTGTGTGTGTGTGTGTGTTGTCGGTGTGTGTGTGTTGTCGGTGTGTGTGTGTGTGTGTGTGTGTTGTCGGTGTGTGTGTGTTGTCGGTGTGTGTGTGTGTTGTCGGTGTGTGTGTGTGTGTGTGTTGTCGGTGTGTGTGTGTGTTGTCGGTGTGTGTGTTGTGGGTGTGTGTGTGTGTTGTCGGTGTGTGTGTGTGTGTTGTCGGTGTGTGTGTGTTGTCGGTGTGTGTGTGTGTGTTGTGTGTGTGTGTGTTGTCGGTGTGTGTGTGTGTGTGTTGTCGGTGTGTGTGTGTGTGTGTTGTCGGTGTGTGTGTGTGTGTTGTGTGTGTGTGTGTTGTCGGTGTGTGTGTGTGTGTGTTGTCGGTGTGTGTGTGTGTGTGTTGTCGGTGTGTGTGTGTGTGTTGTCGGTGTGTGTGTGTGTGTGTTGTGTGTGTGTGTGTTGTCGGTGTGTGTGTGTGTGTTGCCGGTGTGTGTGTGTTGTCGGTGTGTGTGTGTGTTGTCGGTGTGTGTGTGTGTGTTATCGGTGTGTGTGTGTGTGTTGTCGGTGTGTGTGTGTGTGTTCTCGGTGTGTGTGTGTGTGTGTTGTCGGTGTGTGTGTGTGTAGTCGCTGTGTGTGTGTGTGTGTTGTCGGTGTGTGTGTGTGTGTGTTGTCGGTGTGTGTGTGTGTGTTGTCGGTGTGTGTGTGTGTGTTGTCGGTGTGTGTGTGTGTGTGTGTGTTGTCGGTGTGTTTGTGTGTGTGTGTTGTCGGTGTGTGTGTGTGTGTGTTGTCGGTGTGTGTGTGTGTGTGTTGTGTGTGTGTGTGTTGTCGGTGTGTGTGTGTGTGTGTTGTCGGTGTGTGTGTGTGTGTGTTGTCGGTGTGTGTGTGTGTGTGTGTTGTCGGTGTGTGTGTGTGTGTTGTGTGTGTGTGTGTTGTCGGTGTGTGTGTGTGTGTGTGTGTGTTGTCAGTGTGTGTGTGTGTGTGTGTTGTCGATGTGTGTGTGTGTGTGTGTGTTGTCGGTGTGTGTGTGTGTGTGTGTGTGTTGTCGGTGTGTGTGTGTGTGTTGTGGTTGTGTGTGTGTGTGTGTGTTGTCGGTGTGTGTGTGTTGCTGGTGTTTGTGTGTGTGTGTGTTGTCGGTGTGTGTGTGTGTGTGTTGTCGGTGTGTGTGTGTGTGTTGTGTGTGTGTGTGTTGTCGGTGTGTGTGTGTGTGTGTTGTCGGTGTGTGTGTGTGTGTGTTGTCGGTGTGTGTGTGTGTGTTGTCGGTGTGTGTGTGTGTGTTGTCGGTGTGTGTGTGTGTGTGTGTGTTGTTGGTGTGTTTGTGTGTGTGTGTTGTCGGTGTGTGTGTGTGTGTGTTGTCGGTGTGTGTGTGTGTGTTGTGTGTGTGTGTGTGTTGTCGGTGTGTGTGTGTGTGTGTTGTCGGTGTGTGTGTGTGTGTGTTGTCGGTGTGTGTGTGTGTGTTGTCGGTGTGTGTGTGTGTGTGTTGTGTGTGTGTGTGTTGTCGGTGTGTGTGTGTGTGTTGCCGGTGTGTGTGTGTTGTCGGTGTGTGTGTGTGTGTTGTCGGTGTGTGTGTGTGTGTTGTCGGTGTGTGTGTGTTGTCGGTGTGTGTGTGTGTGTGTTGTCGGTGTGTGTGTGTGTAGTCGCTGTGTGTGTGTGTGTGTGTTGTCGGTGTGTGTGTGTATGTTGTCGGTGTGTGTGTGTGTTGTCGGTGTGTGTGTTGTGTGTGTGTGTGTGTTGTCGGTGTGTGTGTGTTGTCGGTGTGTGTGTGTGTGTGTGTGTGTGTTGTCGGTGTGTGTGTGTTGTCGGTGTGTGTGTGTGTGTTGTCGGTGTGTGTGTGTGTGTGTGTTGTCGGTGTGTGTGTGTGTGTGTGTTGTCAGTGTGTGTGTGTGTGTGTGTGTGTTGTCGGTGTGTGTGTGTGTGTTGTCGGTGTGTGTGTGTGTGTGTGTGTTGTCGGTGTGTGTGTGTGTGTGTTGTCGGTGTGTGTGTGTGTGTGTTGTCGGTGTGTGTGTGTTGTCGGTGTGTGTGTGTTGTCGGTGTGTGTCTGTTATCGGTGTGTGTGTGTGTGTGTGTTGTCGGTGTGTGTGTGTGTGTGTGTGTGTGTGTGTGTGTTGTCGGTGTGTGTGTGTGTAGTCGCTGTGTGTGTGTGTGTGTGTGTTGTCGGTGTGTGTGTGTGTGTTGTTGGTGTGTGTGTGTGTGTGTTGTCGGTGTGTGTGTGTGTTGTCGGTGTGTGTGTTGTGGGTGTGTGTGTGTGTTGTCGGTGTGTGTGTGTGTGTTGTCGGTGTGTGTGTGTTGTCGGTGTGTGTGTGTGTGTTGTGTGTGTGTGTGTTGTCGGTGTGTGTGTGTGTGTGTTGTCGGTGTGTGTGTGTGTGTGTTGTCGGTGTGTGTGTGTGTGTTGTCGGTGTGTGTGTGTGTGTTGTCGGTGTGTGTGTGTGTGTGTGTGTTGTCGGTGTGTTTGTGTGTGTGTGTTGTCGGTGTGTGTGTGTGTGTGTTGTCGGTGTGTGTGTGTGTGTTGTGTGTGTGTGTGTTGTCGGTGTGTGTGTGTGTGTGTTGTCGGTGTGTGTGTGTGTGTTGTCGGTGTGTGTGTGTGTGTTGTCGGTGTGTGTGTGTGTGTGTTGTGTGTGTGTGTGTTGTCGGTGTGTGTGTGTGTGTTGCCGGTGTGTGTGTGTTGTCGGTGTGTGTGTGTGTTGTCGGTGTGAGTGTGTGTGTTGTCGGTGTGTGTGTGTGTGTTGTCGGTGTGTGTGTGTGTGTTGTCGGTGTGTGTGTGTGTGTGTTGTCGGTGTGTGTGTGTGTAGTCGCTGTGTGTGTGTGTGTGTGTTGTCGGTGTGTGTGTGTGTGTTGTAGGTGTGTGTGTGTGTTGTCGGTGTGTGTGTTGTGTGTGTGTGTGTTGTCGGTGTGTGTGTGTGTTGTCGGTGTGTGTGTGTGTGTTGTCGGTGTGTGTGTGTTGTCGGTGTGTGTGTGTGTGTTGTCGGTGTGTGTGTGTGTGTGTTGTCGGTGTGTGTGTGTGTAGTCGCTGTGTGTGTGTGTGTGTTGTCGGTGTGTGTGTGTGTGTGTTGTCGGTGTGTGTGTGTGTGTTGTCGGTGTGTGTGTGTCTGTTGTCGGTGTGTGTGTGTGTGTGTGTGTGTGTTGTCGGTGTGTTTGTGTGTGTGTGTTGTCGGTGTGTGTGTGTGTTGTCAGTGTGTGTGTGTGTGTTGTGTGTGTGTGTGTTGTCGGTGTGTGTGTGTGTTGTCGGTGTGTGTGTGTGTGTGTGTTGTCGGTGTGTGTGTGTGTGTTGTCAGTGTGTGTGTGTGTGTGTTGTGTGTGTGTGTGTTGTCGGTGTGTGTGTGTGTGTGTGTTGTCAGTGTGTGTGTGTGTGTGTGTTGTCGGTGTGTGTGTGTGTGTGTGTGTGTGTTGTCGGTGTGTGTGTGTGTGTGTTGTCGGTGTGTGTGTGTGTGTTGTGGTTGTGTGTGTGTGTGTGTGTTGTCGGTGTGTGTGTGTGTGTGTTGTCGGTGTGTGTGTGTGTGTTGTGTGTGTGTGTGTTGTCGGTGTGTGTGTGTGTGTGTTGTCGGTGTGTGTGTGTGTGTGTTGTCGGTGTGTGTGTGTGTTGTCGGTGTGTGTGTGTGTGTTGTCGGTGTGTGTGTGTGTGTGTGTTGTCGGTGTGTTTGTGTGTGTTTTGTCGGTGTGTGTGTGTGTGTGTTGTCGGTGTGTGTGTGTGTGTTGTGTGTGTGTGTGTTGTCGGTGTGTGTGTGTGTGTGTTGTCGGTGTGTGTGTGTGTGTGTTGTCAGTGTGTGTGTGTGTGTTGTCGGTGTGTGTGTGTGTGTGTTGTGTGTGTGTGTGTTGTCGGTGTGTTTGTGTGTGTTGCCGGTGTGTGTGTGTTGTCGGTGTGTGAGTGTGTTGTCGGTGTGTGTGTGTGTGTTGTCGGTGTGTGTGTGTGTTGTCGGTGTGTGTGTGTGTGTTGTCGGTGTGTGTGTGTGTTGTCGGTGTGTGTGTGTGTAGTCGCTGTGTGTGTGTGTGTGTGTTGTCGGTGTGTGTGTGTGTGTTGTCGGTGTGTGTGTGTGTTGTCGGTGTGTGTGTTGTGTGTGTGTGTGTTGTCGGTGTGTGTGTGTTTTGTCGGTGTGTGTGTGTGTGTGTTGTCGGTGTGTGTGTGTTGTCGGTGTGTGTGTGTGTGTGTGTGTGTTGTCGGTGTGTGTGTGTTGTCGGTGTGTGTGTGTGTGTTGTCGGTGTGTGTGTGTGTGTGTGTTGTCGGTGTGTGTGTGTGTTGTCGGTGTGTGTGTTGTGGGTGTGTGTGTGTGTTGTCGGTGTGTGTGTGTGTGTTGTCGGTGTGTGTGTGTTGTCGGTGTGTGTGTGTGTGTTGTGTGTGTGTGTGTTGTCGGTGTGTGTGTGTGTGTGTTGTCGGTGTGTGTGTGTGTGTGTTGTCGGTGTGTGTGTGTGTGTTGTGTGTGTGTGTGTTGTCGGTGTGTGTGTGTGTGTGTTGTCGGTGTGTGTGTGTGTGTGTTGTCGGTGTGTGTGTGTGTGTTGTCGGTGTGTGTGTGTGTGTGTTGTGTGTGTGTGTGTTGTCGGTGTGTGTGTGTGTGTTGCCGGTGTGTGTGTGTTGTCGGTGTGTGTGTGTGTTGTCGGTGTGTGTGTGTGTGTTATCGGTGTGTGTGTGTGTGTTGTCGGTGTGTGTGTGTGTGTTCTCGGTGTGTGTGTGTGTGTGTTGTCGGTGTGTGTGTGTGTAGTCGCTGTGTGTGTGTGTGTGTTGTCGGTGTGTGTGTGTGTGTTGTCGGTGTGTGTGTGTGTGTTGTCGGTGTGTGTGTGTGTGTGTGTGTTGTCGGTGTGTTTGTGTGTGTGTGTTGTCGGTGTGTGTGTGTGTGTGTTGTCGGTGTGTGTGTGTGTGTGTTGTGTGTGTGTGTGTTGTCGGTGTGTGTGTGTGTGTGTTGTCGGTGTGTGTGTGTGTGTGTTGTCGGTGTGTGTGTGTGTGTTGTCGGTGTGTGTGTGTGTGTTGTGTGTGTGTGTGTTGTCGGTGTGTGTGTGTGTGTGTGTGTGTTGTCAGTGTGTGTGTGTGTGTGTGTTGTCGATGTGTGTGTGTGTGTGTGTGTTGTCGGTGTGTGTGTGTGTGTGTGTGTGTTGTCGGTGTGTGTGTGTGTGTTGTGGTTGTGTGTGTGTGTGTGTGTTGTCGGTGTGTGTGTGTTGCTGGTGTTTGTGTGTGTGTGTGTTGTCGGTGTGTGTGTGTGTGTGTTGTCGGTGTGTGTGTGTGTGTTGTGTGTGTGTGTGTTGTCGGTGTGTGTGTGTGTGTGTTGTCGGTGTGTGTGTGTGTGTGTTGTCGGTGTGTGTGTGTGTGTTGTCGGTGTGTGTGTGTGTGTTGTCGGTGTGTGTGTGTGTGTGTGTGTTGTTGGTGTGTTTGTGTGTGTGTGTTGTCGGTGTGTGTGTGTGTGTGTTGTCGGTGTGTGTGTGTGTGTTGTGTGTGTGTGTGTGTTGTCGGTGTGTGTGTGTGTGTGTTGTCGGTGTGTGTGTGTGTGTGTTGTCGGTGTGTGTGTGTGTGTTGTCGGTGTGTGTGTGTGTGTGTTGTGTGTGTGTGTGTTGTCGGTGTGTGTGTGTGTGTTGCCGGTGTGTGTGTGTTGTCGGTGTGTGTGTGTGTGTTGTCGGTGTGTGTGTGTGTGTTGTCGGTGTGTGTGTGTTGTCGGTGTGTGTGTGTGTGTGTTGTCGGTGTGTGTGTGTGTAGTCGCTGTGTGTGTGTGTGTGTGTTGTCGGTGTGTGTGTGTATGTTGTCGGTGTGTGTGTGTGTTGTCGGTGTGTGTGTTGTGTGTGTGTGTGTGTTGTCGGTGTGTGTGTGTTGTCGGTGTGTGTGTGTGTGTGTGTGTGTGTTGTCGGTGTGTGTGTGTTGTCGGTGTGTGTGTGTGTGTTGTCGGTGTGTGTGTGTGTGTTGTCGGTGTGTGTGTGTGTGTGTGTTGTCAGTGTGTGTGTGTGTGTGTGTGTGTTGTCGGTGTGTGTGTGTGTGTTGTCGGTGTGTGTGTGTGTGTGTGTGTTGTCGGTGTGTGTGTGTGTGTGTTGTCGGTGTGTGTGTGTGTGTGTTGTCGGTGTGTGTGTGTTGTCGGTGTGTGTGTGTTGTCGGTGTGTGTCTGTTATCGGTGTGTGTGTGTGTGTGTGTTGTCGGTGTGTGTGTGTGTGTGTGTGTGTGTGTGTGTGTGTGTTGTCGGTGTGTGTGTGCGTAGTCGCTGTGTGTGTGTGTGTGTGTGTTGTCGGTGTGTGTGTGTGTGTTGTTGGTGTGTGTGTGTGTGTGTTGTCGGTGTGTGTGTGTGTTGTCGGTGTGTGTGTTGTGGGTGTGTGTGTGTGTTGTCGGTGTGTGTGTGTGTGTTGTCGGTGTGTGTGTGTTGTCGGTGTGTGTGTGTGTGTTGTGTGTGTGTGTGTTGTCGGTGTGTGTGTGTGTGTGTTGTCGGTGTGTGTGTGTGTGTGTTGTCGGTGTGTGTGTGTGTGTTGTCGGTGTGTGTGTGTGTGTTGTCGGTGTGTGTGTGTGTGTGTGTGTTGTCGGTGTGTTTGTGTGTGTGTGTTGTCGGTGTGTGTGTGTGTGTGTTGTCGGTGTGTGTGTGTGTGTTGTGTGTGTGTGTGTTGTCGGTGTGTGTGTGTGTGTGTTGTCGGTGTGTGTGTGTGTGTGTTGTCGGTGTGTGTGTGTGTGTTGTCGGTGTGTGTGTGTGTGTGTTGTGTGTGTGTGTGTTGTCGGTGTGTGTGTGTGTGTTGCCGGTGTGTGTGTGTTGTCGGTATGTGTGTGTGTTGTCGGTGTGTGTGTGTGTGTTATCGGTGTGTGTGTGTTGTCGGTGTGTGTGTGTGTGTTGTCGGTGTGTGTGTGTGTGTGTTGTCGGTGTGTGTGTGTGTAGTCGCTGTGTGTGTGTGTGTGTTGTCGGTGTGTGTGTGTGTGTGTTGTCGGTGTGTGTGTGTGTGTTGTCGGTGTGTGTGTGTGTGTTGTCGGTGTGTGTGTGTGTGTGTGTGTTGTCGGTGTGTTTGTGTGTGTGTGTTGTCGGTGTGTGTGTGTGTGTGTTGTCGGTGTGTGTGTGTGTGTTGTGTGTGTGTGTGTTGTCGGTGTGTGTGTGTGTGTGTTGTCGGTGTGTGTGTGTGTGTGTTGTCGGTGTGTGTGTGTGTTGTCGGTGTGTGTGTGTGTGTTGTGTGTGTGTGTGTTGTCGGTGTGTGTGTGTGTGTGTGTTGTCAGTGTGTGTGTGTGTGTGTGTGTTTTCGGTGTGTGTGTGTGTGTGTGTTGTCGTTGTGTGTGTGTGTGTGTGTGTGTTGTCGGTGTGTGTGTGTGTGTGTGTTGTGGTTGTGTGTGTGTGTGTGTGTTGTCGGTGTGTGTGTGTGTGTTGCTGGTGTTTGTGTGTGTGTGTGTTGTCGGTGTGTGTGTGTGTGTGTTGTCGGTGTGTGTGTGTGTGTTGTGTGTGTGTGTGTTGTCGGTGTGTGTGTGTGTGTGTTGTCGGTGTGTGTGTGTGTGTGTTGTCGGTGTGTGTGTGTGTGTTGTCGGTGTGTGTGTGTGTGTTGTCGGTGTGTGTGTGTGTGTGTGTGTTGTCGGTGTGTTTGTGTGTGTGTGTTGTCGGTGTGTGTGTGTGTGTGTTGTCGGTGTGTGTGTGTGTGTGTTGTGTGTGTGTGTGTTGTCGGTGTGTGTGTGTGTGTTGCCGGTGTGTGTGTGTTGTCGGTGTGTGTGTGTGTGTTGTCGGTGTGTGTGTGTGTGTTGTCGGTGTGTGTGTGTGTGTTGTCGGTGTGTGTGTGTGTGTGTTGTCGGTGTGTGTGTGTGTAGTCGCTGTGTGTGTGTGTGTGTGTTGTCGGTGTGTGTGTGTGTGTTGTCGGTGTGTGTGTTGTGTGTGTGTGTGTTGTCGGTGTGTGTGTGTGTTGTCGGTGTGTGTGTGTGTGTTGTCGGTGTGTGTGTGTGTTGTCGGTGTGTGTGTGTGTGTTGTCGGTGTGTGTGTGTGTGTGTGTGTTGTCGGTGTGTGTGTGTTGTCGGTGTGTGTGTGTGTGTTGTCGGTGTGTGTGTGTGTGTGTGTTGTCGGTGTGTGTGTGTGTGTGTGTTGTCAGTGTGTGTGTGTGTGTGTGTGTGTGTTGTCGGTGTGTGTGTGTGTGTTGTCGGTGTGTGTGTGTGTGTGTTGTCGGTGTGTGTGTGTGTTGTCGGTGTGTGTGTGTGTGTGTTGTCGGTGTGTGTGTGTTGTCGGTGTGTGTGTGTTGTCGGTGTGTGTGTGTGTTTTGTTGTGTGTGTGTGTGTGTTGTCGGTGTGTGTGTGTGTGTGTGTGTTGTCGGTGTGTGTGTGTGTGTGTTGTCGGTGTGTGTGTGTGTTGTTGGTGTGTTTGTGTGTGTGTGTGTGTGGTGTCGGTGTGTGTGTGTTATCGGTGTGTGTGTGTGTTGTCGGTGTGTGTGTGTGTGTGTGTGTGTGTGTTGTCGGTGTGTGTGTGTGTAGTCGCTGTGTGTGTGTGTGTGTGTGTTGTCGGTGTGTGTGTGTGTTGTCGGTGTGTGTGTTGTGTGTGTGTGTGTTGTCGGTGTGTGTGTGTGTTGTCGGTGTGTGTGTGTGTGTTGTCGGTGTGTGTGTGTTGTCGGTGTGTGTATGTGTGTTGTCGGTGTGTGTGTGTGTGTGTGTGTGTTGTCAGTGTGTGTGTGTGTGTGTGTGTGTTGTCGGTGTGTGTGTGTGTGTTGTCGGTGTGTGTGTGTGTGTGTTGTCGGTGTGTGTGTGTGTGTTGTCGGTGTGTGTGTGTGTGTTGTCGGTGTGTGTGTGTGTTTTGTTGTGTGTGTGTGTGTTGTCGGTGTGTGTGTGTGTGTTGTCGGTGTGTGTGTGTGTTGTCGCTGTGTGTGTGTGTTGTTGGTGTGTTTGTGTGTGTGTGTGTGGTGTCGGTGTGTGTGTGTTATCGGTGTGTGTGTGTGTGTGTGTGTGTGTTGTCAGTTTGTGTGTGTGTGTGTGTGTGTTGTGTGTGTGTGTGTTGTCGGTGTGTGTGTGTGTGTGTTGTCGGTGTGTGTGTGTTGTCGGTGTGTGTGTGTGTGTTGTCGGTGTGTGTGTGTGTGTGTGTGTTGTCGGTGTGTGTGTGTGTGTTGTCGGTGTGTGTGTGTTGTGTGTGTGTGTGTTGTCGGTGTGTTTGTGTGTGTGTTGCCGGTGTGTGTGTGTTGTCGGTGTGTGTGTGTGTTGTCGGTGTGTGTGTGTGTGTTGTCGGTGTGTGTGTGTGTGTTGTCGGTGTGTGTGTGTGTGTTGTCGGTGTGTGTGTGTGTGTTGTCGGTGTGTGTGTGTGTAGTCGCTGTGTGTGTGTGTGTGTGTGTTGTCGGTGTGTGTGTGTGTGTTGTCGGTGTGTGTGTGTGTGTGTGTTGTCGGTGTGTGTGTGTTGTCGGTGTGTGTGTTGTGTGTGTGTGTGTTGTCGGTGTGTGTGTGTGTTGTCGGTGTGTGTGTGTGTGTGTTGTCGGTGTGTGTGTGTTGTCGGTGTGTGTGTGTGTGTTGTCGGTGTGTGTGTGTGTGTGTGTTGTCTGTGTGTGTGTGTTGTCGGTGTGTGTGTGTGTGTTGTCGGTGTGTGTGTGTGTGTGTTGTCGGTGTGTGTGTGTGTGTGTGTGTGTGTTGTCATTGTGTGTGTGTGTGTGTGTGTGTGTTGTCGGTGTGTGTGTGTGTGTTGTCGGTGTGTGTGTGTGTGTGTGTGTTGTCGGTGTGTGTGTGTGTGTGTTGTCGGTGTGTGTGTGTGTGTGTTGTCGGTGTGTGTGTGTTGTCGGTGTGTGTGTGTTGTCGGTGTGTGTGTGTGTTTTGTTTTGTGTGTGTGTGTTGTCGGTGTGTGTGTGTGTGTGTTGTCGGTGTGTGTGTGTGTGTGTTGTCGGTGTGTGTGTGTGTGTTGTTGGTGTGTTTGTGTGTGTGTGTGTGTGGTGTCGGTGTGTGTGTGTTATCGGTGTGTGTGTGTGTGTGTGTTGTCGGTGTGTGTGTGTGTGTGTTGTCGGTGTGTGTGTGTGTGTAGTCGCTGTGTGTGTGTGTGTGTGTGTTGTCGGTGTGTGTGTGTGTTGTCCGTGTGTGTGTTGTGTGTGTGTGTGTTGTCGGTGTGTGTGTGTGTGTGTGTGTGTTGTCAGTGTGTGTGTGTGTGTGTGTTGTCGGTGTGTGTGTGTGTGTTGTCGGTGTGTGTGTGTGTGTGTTGTCGGTGTGTGTGTGTGTGTGTTGTCGGTGTGTGTGTGTGTGTTGTCGGTGTGTGTGTGTGTGTGTGTTGTCGGTGTGTGTGTGTTGTCGGTGTGTGTGTGTTGTCGGTGTGTGTGTGTGTTTTGTTGTGTGTGTGTGTGTTGTCGGTGTGTGTGTGTGTAGTCGCTGTGTGTGTGTGTGTGTTGTCGGTGTGTGTGTGTGTGTGTTGTCGGTGTGTGTGTGTGTGTTGTCGGTGTGTGTGTGTGTGTTGTCGGTGTGTGTGTGTGTGTGTGTGTTGTCGGTGTGTTTGTGTGTGTGTGTTGTCGGTGTGTGTGTGTGTGTGTTGTCGGTGTGTGTGTGTGTGTGTTGTGTGTGTGTGTGTTGTCGGTGTGTGTGTGTGTGTGTTGTCGGTGTGTGTGTGTGTGTGTTGTCGGTGTGTGTGTGTGTGTTGTCGGTGTGTGTGTGTGTGTTGTGTGTGTGTGTGTTGTCGGTGTGTGTGTGTGTGTGTGTGTGTTGTCAGTGTGTGTGTGTGTGTGTGTTGTCGATGTGTGTGTGTGTGTGTGTGTTGTCGGTGTGTGTGTGTGTGTGTGTGTGTTGTCGGTGTGTGTGTGTGTGTTGTGGTTGTGTGTGTGTGTGTGTGTTGTCGGTGTGTGTGTGTTGCTGGTGTTTGTGTGTGTGTGTGTTGTCGGTGTGTGTGTGTGTGTGTTGTCGGTGTGTGTGTGTGTGTTGTGTGTGTGTGTGTTGTCGGTGTGTGTGTGTGTGTGTTGTCGGTGTGTGTGTGTGTGTGTTGTCGGTGTGTGTGTGTGTGTTGTCGGTGTGTGTGTGTGTGTTGTCGGTGTGTGTGTGTGTGTGTGTGTTGTTGGTGTGTTTGTGTGTGTGTGTTGTCGGTGTGTGTGTGTGTGTGTTGTCGGTGTGTGTGTGTGTGTTGTGTGTGTGTGTGTGTTGTCGGTGTGTGTGTGTGTGTGTTGTCGGTGTGTGTGTGTGTGTGTTGTCGGTGTGTGTGTGTGTGTTGTCGGTGTGTGTGTGTGTGTGTTGTGTGTGTGTGTGTTGTCGGTGTGTGTGTGTGTGTTGCCGGTGTGTGTGTGTTGTCGGTGTGTGTGTGTGTGTTGTCGGTGTGTGTGTGTGTGTTGTCGGTGTGTGTGTGTTGTCGGTGTGTGTGTGTGTGTGTTGTCGGTGTGTGTGTGTGTAGTCGCTGTGTGTGTGTGTGTGTGTTGTCGGTGTGTGTGTGTATGTTGTCGGTGTGTGTGTGTGTTGTCGGTGTGTGTGTTGTGTGTGTGTGTGTGTTGTCGGTGTGTGTGTGTTGTCGGTGTGTGTGTGTGTGTGTGTGTGTTGTCGGTGTGTGTGTGTTGTCGGTGTGTGTGTGTGTGTTGTCGGTGTGTGTGTGTGTGTGTGTTGTCGGTGTGTGTGTGTGTGTGTGTTGTCAGTGTGTGTGTGTGTGTGTGTGTGTTGTCGGTGTGTGTGTGTGTGTTGTCGGTGTGTGTGTGTGTGTGTGTGTTGTCGGTGTGTGTGTGTGTGTGTTGTCGGTGTGTGTGTGTGTGTGTTGTCGGTGTGTGTGTGTTGTCGGTGTGTGTGTGTTGTCGGTGTGTGTCTGTTATCGGTGTGTGTGTGTGTGTGTGTGTTGTCGGTGTGTGTGTGTGTGTGTGTGTGTGTGTGTGTGTTGTCGGTGTGTGTGTGTGTAGTCGCTGTGTGTGTGTGTGTGTGTGTTGTCGGTGTGTGTGTGTGTGTTGTTGGTGTGTGTGTGTGTGTGTTGTCGGTGTGTGTGTGTGTTGTCGGTGTGTGTGTTGTGGGTGTGTGTGTGTGTTGTCGGTGTGTGTGTGTGTGTTGTCGGTGTGTGTGTGTTGTCGGTGTGTGTGTGTGTGTTGTGTGTGTGTGTGTTGTCGGTGTGTGTGTGTGTGTGTTGTCGGTGTGTGTGTGTGTGTGTTGTCGGTGTGTGTGTGTGTGTTGTCGGTGTGTGTGTGTGTGTTGTCGGTGTGTGTGTGTGTGTGTGTGTTGTCGGTGTGTTTGTGTGTGTGTGTTGTCGGTGTGTGTGTGTGTGTGTTGTCGGTGTGTGTGTGTGTGTTGTGTGTGTGTGTGTTGTCGGTGTGTGTGTGTGTGTGTTGTCGGTGTGTGTGTGTGTGTTGTCGGTGTGTGTGTGTGTGTTGTCGGTGTGTGTGTGTGTGTGTTGTGTGTGTGTGTGTTGTCGGTGTGTGTGTGTGTGTTGCCGGTGTGTGTGTGTTGTCGGTATGTGTGTGTGTTGTCGGTGTGTGTGTGTGTGTTATCGGTGTGTGTGTGTTGTCGGTGTGTGTGTGTGTGTTGTCGGTGTGTGTGTGTGTGTGTTGTCGGTGTGTGTGTGTGTAGTCGCTGTGTGTGTGTGTGTGTTGTCGGTGTGTGTGTGTGTGTGTTGTCGGTGTGTGTGTGTGTGTTGTCGGTGTGTGTGTGTGTGTTGTCGGTGTGTGTGTGTGTGTGTGTGTTGTCGGTGTGTTTGTGTGTGTGTGTTGTCGGTGTGTGTGTGTGTGTGTTGTCGGTGTGTGTGTGTGTCTTGTGTGTGTGTGTGTTGTCGGTGTGTGTGTGTGTGTGTTGTCGGTGTGTGTGTGTGTGTGTTGTCGGTGTGTGTGTGTGTTGTCGGTGTGTGTGTGTGTGTTGTGTGTGTGTGTGTTGTCGGTGTGTGTGTGTGTGTGTGTTGTCAGTGTGTGTGTGTGTGTGTGTGTTTTCGGTGTGTGTGTGTGTGTGTGTTGTCGTTGTGTGTGTGTGTGTGTGTGTTGTCGGTGTGTGTGTGTGTGTGTTGTGGTTGTGTGTGTGTGTGTGTGTTGTCGGTGTGTGTGTGTGTGTTGCTGGTGTTTGTGTGTGTGTGTGTTGTCGGTGTGTGTGTGTGTGTGTTGTCGGTGTGTGTGTGTGTGTTGTGTGTGTGTGTGTTGTCGGTGTGTGTGTGTGTGTGTTGTCGGTGTGTGTGTGTGTGTGTTGTCGGTGTGTGTGTGTGTGTTGTCGGTGTGTGTGTGTGTGTTGTCGGTGTGTGTGTGTGTGTGTGTGTTGTCGGTGTGTTTGTGTGTGTGTGTTGTCGGTGTGTGTGTGTGTGTGTTGTCGGTGTGTGTGTGTGTGTTGTGTGTGTGTGTGTGTTGTCGGTGTGTGTGTGTGTGTGTTGTCGGTGTGTGTGTGTGTGTGTTGTCGGTGTGTGTGTGTGTGTTGTCGGTGTGTGTGTGTGTGTGTTGTGTGTGTGTGTGTTGTCGGTGTGTGTGTGTGTGTTGCCGGTGTGTGTGTGTTGTCGGTGTGTGTGTGTGTGTTGTCGGTGTGTGTGTGTGTGTTGTCGGTGTGTGTGTGTGTGTTGTCGGTGTGTGTGTGTGTGTGTTGTCGGTGTGTGTGTGTGTAGTCGCTGTGTGTGTGTGTGTGTGTTGTCGGTGTGTGTGTGTGTGTGTGTTGTCGGTGTGTGTGTGTGTGTGTGTTGTCAGTGTGTGTGTGTGTGTGTGTGTGTGTTGTCGGTGTGTGTGTGTGTGTTGTCGGTGTGTGTGTGTGTGTGTTGTCGGTGTGTGTGTGTGTGTGTTGTCGGTGTGTGTGTGTGTGTGTTGTCGGTGTGTGTGTGTTGTCGGTGTGTGTGTGTTGTCGGTGTGTGTGTGTGTTTTGTTGTGTGTGTGTGTGTGTTGTCGGTGTGTGTGTGTGTGTGTGTGTTGTCGGTGTGTGTGTGTGTGTGTTGTCGGTGTGTGTGTGTGTGTGTTGTCGGTGTGTGTGTGTGTGTGTTGTCGGTGTGTGTGTGTTGTCGGTGTGTGTGTGTTGTCGGTGTGTGTGTGTGTTTTGTTGTGTGTGTGTGTGTGTTGTCGGTGTGTGTGTGTGTGTGTGTGTTGTCGGTGTGTGTGTGTGTGTGTTGTCGGTGTGTGTGTGTGTTGTTGGTGTGTTTGTGTGTGTGTGTGTGTGGTGTCGGTGTGTGTGTGTTATCGGTGTGTGTGTGTGTTGTCGGTGTGTGTGTGTGTGTGTGTGTGTGTGTTGTCGGTGTGTGTGTGTGTAGTCGCTGTGTGTGTGTGTGTGTGTGTTGTCGGTGTGTGTGTGTGTTGTCGGTGTGTGTGTTGTGTGTGTGTGTGTTGTCGGTGTGTGTGTGTGTTGTCGGTGTGTGTGTGTGTGTTGTCGGTGTGTGTGTGTTGTCGGTGTGTGTATGTGTGTTGTCGGTGTGTGTGTGTGTGTGTGTGTGTTGTCAGTGTGTGTGTGTGTGTGTGTGTGTGTTGTCGGTGTGTGTGTGTGTGTTGTCGGTGTGTGTGTGTGTGTGTTGTCGGTGTGTGTGTGTGTGTTGTCGGTGTGTGTGTGTGTGTTGTCGGTGTGTGTGTGTGTTTTGTTGTGTGTGTGTGTGTTGTCGGTGTGTGTGTGTGTGTTGTCGGTGTGTGTGTGTGTTGTCGCTGTGTGTGTGTGTTGTTGGTGTGTTTGTGTGTGTGTGTGTGGTGTCGGTGTGTGTGTGTTATCGGTGTGTGTGTGTGTGTGTGTGTGTGTTGTCAGTTTGTGTGTGTGTGTGTGTGTGTTGTGTGTGTGTGTGTTGTCGGTGTGTGTGTGTGTGTGTTGTCGGTGTGTGTGTGTTGTCGGTGTGTGTGTGTGTGTTGTCGGTGTGTGTGTGTGTGTGTGTGTTGTCGGTGTGTGTGTGTGTGTTGTCGGTGTGTGTGTGTGTGTTGTCGGTGTGTGTGTGTGTGTGTTGTCGGTGTGTGTGTGTGTAGTCGCTGTGTGTGTGTGTGTGTGTTGTCGGTGTGTGTGTGTGTGTTGTCGGTGTGTGTGTTGTGTGTGTGTGTGTTGTCGGTGTGTGTGTGTGTTGTCGGTGTGTGTGTGTGTGTTGTCGGTGTGTGTGTGTGTTGTCGGTGTGTGTGTGTGTGTTGTCGGTGTGTGTGTGTGTGTGTGTGTTGTCGGTGTGTGTGTGTTGTCGGTGTGTGTGTGTGTGTTGTCGGTGTGTGTGTGTGTGTGTGTTGTCGGTGTGTGTGTGTGTGTGTGTTGTCAGTGTGTGTGTGTGTGTGTGTGTGTGTTGTCGGTGTGTGTGTGTGTGTTGTCGGTGTGTGTGTGTGTGTGTTGTCGGTGTGTGTGTGTGTGTGTTGTCGGTGTGTGTGTGTGTGTGTTGTCGGTGTGTGTGTGTTGTCGGTGTGTGTGTGTTGTCGGTGTGTGTGTGTGTTTTGTTGTGTGTGTGTGTGTGTTGTCGGTGTGTGTGTGTGTGTGTGTGTTGTCGGTGTGTGTGTGTGTGTGTTGTCGGTGTGTGTGTGTGTTGTTGGTGTGTTTGTGTGTGTGTGTGTGTGGTGTCGGTGTGTGTGTGTTATCGGTGTGTGTGTGTGTTGTCGGTGTGTGTGTGTGTGTGTGTGTGTGTGTGTGTTGTCGGTGTGTGTGTGTGTAGTCGCTGTGTGTGTGTGTGTGTGTGTTGTCGGTGTGTGTGTGTGTTGTCGGTGTGTGTGTTGTGTGTGTGTGTGTTGTCGGTGTGTGTGTGTGTTGTCGGTGTGTGTGTGTGTGTTGTCGGTGTGTGTGTGTTGTCGGTGTGTGTATGTGTGTTGTCGGTGTGTGTGTGTGTGTGTGTGTGTTGTCAGTGTGTGTGTGTGTGTGTGTGTGTGTTGTCGGTGTGTGTGTGTGTGTTGTCGGTGTGTGTGTGTGTGTGTTGTCGGTGTGTGTGTGTGTGTTGTCGCTGTGTGTGTGTGTGTTGTCGGTGTGTGTGTGTGTTTTGTTGTGTGTGTGTGTGTTGTCGGTGTGTGTGTGTGTGTTGTCGGTGTGTGTGTGTGTTGTCGCTGTGTGTGTGTGTTGTTGGTGTGTTTGTGTGTGTGTGTGTGGTGTCGGTGTGTGTGTGTTATCGGTGTGTGTGTGTGTGTGTGTGTGTGTTGTCAGTTTGTGTGTGTGTGTGTGTGTGTTGTGTGTGTGTGTGTTGTCGGTGTGTGTGTGTGTGTGTTGTCGGTGTGTGTGTGTTGTCGGTGTGTGTGTGTGTGTTGTCGGTGTGTGTGTGTGTGTGTGTGTTGTCGGTGTGTGTGTGTGTGTTGTCGGTGTGTGTGTGTTGTGTGTGTGTGTGTTGTCGGTGTGTTTGTGTGTGTGTTGCCGGTGTGTGTGTGTTGTCGGTGTGTGTGTGTGTTGTCGGTGTGTGTGTGTGTGTTGTCGGTGTGTGTGTGTGTGTTGTCGGTGTGTGTGTGTGTGTTGTCGGTGTGTGTGTGTGTGTTGTCGGTGTGTGTGTGTGTAGTCGCTGTGTGTGTGTGTGTGTGTTGTCGGTGTGTGTGTGTGTGTTGTCGGTGTGTGTGTGTGTGTGTGTTGTCGGTGTGTGTGTGTTGTCGGTGTGTGTGTTGTGTGTGTGTGTGTTGTCGGTGTGTGTGTGTGTTGTCGGTGTGTGTGTGTGTGTGTTGTCGGTGTGTGTGTGTTGTCGGTGTGTGTGTGTGTGTTGTCGGTGTGTGTGTGTGTGTGTGTTGTCTGTGTGTGTGTGTTGTCGGTGTGTGTGTGTGTGTTGTCGGTGTGTGTGTGTGTGTGTTGTCGGTGTGTGTGTGTGTGTGTGTGTGTGTTGTCATTGTGTGTGTGTGTGTGTGTGTGTGTTGTCGGTGTGTGTGTGTGTGTTGTCGGTGTGTGTGTGTGTGTGTGTGTTGTCGGTGTGTGTGTGTGTGTGTTGTCGGTGTGTGTGTGTGTGTGTTGTCGGTGTGTGTGTGTTGTCGGTGTGTGTGTGTTGTCGGTGTGTGTGTGTGTTTTGTTTTGTGTGTGTGTGTTGTCGGTGTGTGTGTGTGTGTGTTGTCGGTGTGTGTGTGTGTGTGTTGTCGGTGTGTGTGTGTGTGTTGTTGGTGTGTTTGTGTGTGTGTGTGTGTGGTGTCGGTGTGTGTGTGTTATCGGTGTGTGTGTGTGTGTGTGTTGTCGGTGTGTGTGTGTGTGTGTTGTCGGTGTGTGTGTGTGTGTAGTCGCTGTGTGTGTGTGTGTGTGTGTTGTCGGTGTGTGTGTGTGTTGTCCGTGTGTGTGTTGTGTGTGTGTGTGTTGTCGGTGTGTGTGTGTGTGTGTGTGTGTTGTCAGTGTGTGTGTGTGTGTGTGTTGTCGGTGTGTGTGTGTGTGTTGTCGGTGTGTGTGTGTGTGTGTTGTCGGTGTGTGTGTGTGTGTGTTGTCGGTGTGTGTGTGTGTGTTGTCGGTGTGTGTGTGTGTGTGTGTTGTCGGTGTGTGTGTGTTGTCGGTGTGTGTGTGTTGTCGGTGTGTGTGTGTGTTTTGTTGTGTGTGTGTGTGTTGTCGGTGTGTGTGTGTGTGTGTTGTCGGTGTGTGTGTGTGTTGTCGGTGTTTGTGTGTGTTGTTGGTGTGTTTGTGTGTGTGTGTGTGTGGTGTCGGTGTGTGTGTGTTATCGGTGTGTGTGTGTGTGTGTGTTGTCGGTGTGTGTGTGTGTGTGTGTGTGTTGTCGGTGTGTGTGTGTGTTGTCGGTGTGTGTGTGTGTGTTGTCGGTGTGTGTGTGTTGTCGGTGTGTGTGTGTGTGTTGTGTGTGTGTGTGTTGTCGGTCTGTGTGTGTGTGTGTTGTCGGTGTGTGTGTGTGTGTTGTCGGTGTGTGTTGTCGGTGTGTGTGTGTGTGTTGTGTGTGTGTGTTGTCGGTGTGTGTGTGTTGTCGGTGTGTGTGTGTTGTCGGTGTGTGTGTGTGTGTGTTGTCGGTGTGTGTGTGTGTGTGTTGTCGGTGTGTGTGTGTGTGTTGTGTGTGTGTGTGTTGTCGGTGTGTTTGTATGTGTTGTCGTTGTTTTTGTGTGTGTGTTGTCGGTGTGTGTGTGTGTGTGTTGTGTGTGTGTGTGTTGTCGGTGTGTGTGTGTGTGTGTGTTGTCGGTGTGTGTGTGTGTGTGTTGTCGGTGTGTGAATGTTGTCGGTGTGTGTGAGTGTGTGTGTTGTCGGTGTGTGTGTGTGTTGTCGGTGTGTGTGTGTGTGTGTTGTCGGTGTCTGTGTGTGTGTTGTCGGTGTGTGTGTGTGTTGTCGGTGTGTGTGTGTGTGTTGTCGGTGTGTGTGTGTGTGTGTGTTGTCGGTGTGTGTGTGTTGTCGGTGTGTGTGTGTGTGTGTTGTCAGTGTGTGTGTGTGTGTGTGTTGTCGGTGTGTGTGTGTGTGTTTTCGGTGTGTTTGTGTGTGTGTTGTCGGTGTGTGTTTGTGTGTGTGTTGTCGGTGTGTGTGTGTGTTGTCGGTGTGTGTGTGTGTGTGTGTGTTGTCGGTTTGTGTGTGTGTGTGTTGTCGGTCTGTGTGTGTGTGTGTTGTCGGTGTGTGTGTGTGTGTTGTCGGTGTGTGTTGTCGGTGTGTGTGTGTGTGTTGTGTGTGTGTGTTGTCGGTGTGTGTGTGTTGTCGGTGTGTGTGTGTTGTCGGTGTGTGTGTGTGTGTGTTGTCGGTGTGTGTGTGTGTGTGTTGTCGGTGTGTGTGTGTGTGTTGTGTGTGTGTGTGTTGTCGGTGTGTTTGTATGTGTTGTCGTTGTTTTTGTGTGTGTGTTGTCGGTGTGTGTGTGTGTGTGTTGTGTGTGTGTGTGTTGTCGGTGTGTGTGTGTGTGTGTGTTGTCGGTGTGTGTGTGTGTGTGTTGTCGGTGTGTGAATGTTGTCGGTGTGTGTGAGTGTGTGTGTTGTCGGTGTGTGTGTGTGTTGTCGGTGTGTGTGTGTGTGTGTTGTCGGTGTCTGTGTGTGTGTTGTCGGTGTGTGTGTGTGTTGTCGGTGTGTGTGTGTGTGTTGTCGGTGTGTGTGTGTGTGTGTGTTGTCGGTGTGTGTTTGTGTGTTGTCGGTGTGTGTGTGTGTGTGTTGTCGGTGTGTGTGTGTGTGTGTGTGTGTGTTGTGTGTGTGTGTGTGTGTTGTCGGTGTGTGTGTGTGTGTGTGTGTTGTCAGTGTGTGTGTGTGTGTGTTGTCGGTGTGTGTGTGTGTGTTGTCGGTGTGTGTGTGTGTGTTGTCGGTGTGTGTGTGTTGTCGGTGTTTGTGTGTGTGTGTTGTCGGTGTGTGTGTGTGTGTGTGTGTGTGTGTTGTCGGTGTGTGTGTGTGTGTTGTCGGTGTGTGTGTGTGTTGTCGGTGTGTGTGTGTGTGTTGTCGGTGTGTATGTGTGTGTGTTGTCAGTGTGTGTGTGTGTGTGTTGTCGGTGTGTGTGTGTTTATGTGTTGTCAGTGTGTGTGTGTGTGTTGTTGTTGTGTGTGTGTGTGTGTGTGTTGTCGGTGTGTGTGTGTGTTGTCGGTGTGTGTGTGTGTGTTGTCGGTGTGTGTGTGTGTGTGTGTGTGTTGTCGGTTTGTGTGTGTGTGTGTGTGTTGTATGTGTGTGTGTGTGTGTTGTCGGTGTGTGTGTGTGTGTGTTGTCGGTGTGTGTGTGTGTGTGTTGTGTGTGTGTGTCGGTGTGTGTGTGTTGTCGGTGTGTGTGTGTGTGTGTTGTCGGTGTGTGTGTGTGTGTTGTCGGTGTGTGTGTGTGTGTTGTCGGTGTGTGTGTGTGTGTGTGTGTGTGTGTTGTCGGTGTGTGTGAGTGTGTGTTGTCGGTGTGTGTGTGTGTTGTCGGTGTGTGTGTGTGTGTTGTCGGTGTGTATGTGTGTGTGTTGTCAGTGTGTGTGTGTGTGTGTGTGTTGTCGGTGTGTGTGTGTGTGTTGTCGGTGTGTGTGTGTGTGTGTGTGTGTTGTCGGTGTGTATGTGTGTGTGTTGTCAGTGTGTGTGTGTGTGTGTGTGTGTGTGTTGTCAGTGTGTGTGTTTATGTGTTGTCGGTGTGTGTGTGTGTGTGTTGTCGGTGTGTGTGTGTGTGTGTTGTCGGTGTGTGTGTGTTGTCGGTGTGTGTGTGTTGTCGCGGTGTGTGTTTGTTGTCGGTGTGTGTGTGTGTGTTGTGTGTGTGTGTTGTCGGTGTGTGTGTGTGTGTGTGTTACCGGTGTGTGTGTGTTGTCGGTGTGTGTGTGTGTGTGTTGTCGGTGTGTGTGTGTGTGTTGTCGGTGTGTGTGTGTGTGTGTTGTCGGTGTGTGTGTGTTGTCGGTGTGTGTGTGTGTGTTGTCGGTGTGTGTGTGTGTGTGTGTTGTCGGTGTGTGTGTGTGTTGTCGGTGTGTGTGTGTGTTGTGTGTGTGTGTGTTGTCGGTGTGTGTGTGTGTGTTGTCGATGTGTGTGTGTGTGTTGTCGGTGTGTGTGTGTGTGTGTTGTCGGTGTCTGTGTGTGTGTTGTCGGTGTGTGTGTGTGTGTTGTCGGTGTGTGTGTTTGTGTGTGTTGCCGGTGTGTGTGTGTTGTCGGTGTGTGTGTGTGTGTGTTGTCGGTGTGTGTGTGTGTGTTGTCCGTGTGTGTGTGTGTGTGTGTGTGTTGTCGGTGTGTGTGTGTGTGTTGTCGGTGTGTGTGTGTGTGTTGTCGGTGTGTGTGTGTGTGTGTTGTCGGTGTGTGTGTGTGTGTTGTTGGTGTGTGTGTGTGTTGTCGGTGTTTGTGTGTGTGTGTTGTCGGTGTGTGTGTGTGTGTGTGTGTGTGTGTTGTCGGTGTGTGTGTGTGTGTTGTCGGTGTGTGTGTGTTGTCGGTGTGTGTGTGTGTGTTGTCGGTGTGTGTGTGTGTGTTGTCGGTGTGTGTGTGTGTTGTCGGTGTGTGTGTGTGTTGTGTGTGTGTGTGTTGTCGGTGTGTGTGTGTGTGTTGTCGGTGTGTGTGTGTGTTGTCGGTGTGTGTGTGTGTGTGTTGTCGGTGTCTGTGTGTGTGTTGTCGGTGTGTGTGTGTGTTGTCGGTGTGTGTGTGTGTGTGTGTTGTCGGTGTGTGTGTGTGTGTTGTCGGTGTGTGTTTGTGTGTTGTCGGTGTGTGTGTGTGTGTGTGTGTTGTCGGTGTGTGTGTGTGTGTGTTGTGTGTGTGTGTGTGTTGTCGGTGTGTGTGTGTGTGTGTTGTCAGTGTGTGTGTGTGTGTGTTGTCGGTGTGTGTGTGTGTGTGTTGTCGGTGTGTGTGTGTGTGTGTTGTCGGTGTGTGTGTGTTGTCGGTGTGTGTGTGTGTGTTTTCGGTGTGTGTGTGTATGTTGTATGTTTGTGTGTGTGTGTGTGTGTTGTCGGTGTGTGTGTGTGTGTTGTCGGTGTGTGTGTGTGTTGTCGGTGTGTGTGTGTGTGTTGTGTGTGTGTGTTGTCGGTGTGTGTGTGTGTTTTCGGTGTGTGTGTGTTGTCGGTGTGTGTGTGTGTTGTCGGTGTGTGTGTGTGTGTTGTCGGTGTGTGTGTGTGTGTGTTGTCGGTGTGTGTGTGTGTTGTGTGTGTGTGTGTTGTCGGTGTGTTTGTGTGTTGTCGATGTGTGTGTGTGTGTTGTCGGTGTGTGTGTGTGTGTTGTTGGTGTGTGTGTGTGTGTTGTGTGTGTGTGTGTTGTCGGTGTGTGTGTGTGTGTGTTGTCGGTGTGTGTGTGTGTTGTCGGTGTGTGTGTGTGTGTTGTCGGTGTGTGTGTGTGTGTGTTGTCGGTGTGTGTGTGTGTTGTCGGTGTGTGTGTGTGTGTGTGTTGTCGGTGTCTGTGTGTGTGTTGTCGGTGTGTGTGTGTGTTGTCGGTGTGTGTGTGTGTGTGTTGTCGGTGTGTGTGTGTGTGTTGTCGGTGTGTGTTTGTGTGTTGTCGGTGTGTGTGTGTGTGTGTGTTGTCGGTGTGTGTGTGTGTGTGTTGTGTGTGTGTGTGTGTTGTCGGTGTGTGTGTGTGTGTGTTGTCAGTGTGTGTGTGTGTGTGTTGTCGGTGTGTGTGTGTGTGTTGTCGCTGTGTGTGTGTGTGTTGTCGGTGTGTGTGTGTGTTGCCGGTGTGTGTGTGTTGTCGGTGTGTGTGCGTGTGTGTTGTCGGTGTGTGTGTGTGTGTTGTCGGTGTGTGTGTGTGTGTGTGTGTTGTCGGTGTGTGTGTGTGTGTTGTCGGTGTGTGTGTGTGTGTTGTCGGTGTGTGTGTGTGTGTGTTGTCGGTGTGTGTGTGTGTGTGTGTGTGTGTGTGTGTGTGTTGTCGGTGTGTGTGTGTGTGTGTGTGTTGTTGGTGTGTGTGTGTGTGTTGTCGGTGTGTGTGTGTCTGTGTTGTCGGTGTGTGTGTGTGTGTGTGTGTGTGTGTGTGTGTTGTCGGTGTGTGTGAGTGTGTGTGTTGTCGGTGTGTGTGTGTGTTGTCGGTGTGTGTGTGTGTGTGTTGTCGGTGTCTGTGTGTGTGTTGTCGGTGTGTGTGTGTGTTGTCGGTGTGTGTGTGTGTGTTGTCGGTGTGTGTGTGTGTGTGTGTTGTCGGTGTGTGTTTGTGTGTTGTCGGTGTGTGTGTGTGTGTGTTGTCGGTGTGTGTGTGTGTGTGTGTGTTGTGTGTGTGTGTGTGTGTTGTCGGTGTGTGTGTGTGTGTGTGTGTTGTCAGTGTGTGTGTGTGTGTGTTGTCGGTGTGTGTGTGTGTGTTGTCGGTGTGTGTGTGTGTGTTGTCGGTGTGTGTGTGTTGTCGGTGTTTGTGTGTGTGTGTTGTCGGTGTGTGTGTGTGTGTGTGTGTGTGTGTTGTCGGTGTGTGTGTGTGTGTTGTCGGTGTGTGTGTGTGTTGTCGGTGTGTGTGTGTGTGTTGTCGGTGTGTATGTGTGTGTGTTGTCAGTGTGTGTGTGTGTGTGTTGTCGGTGTGTGTGTGTTTATGTGTTGTCAGTGTGTGTGTGTGTGTTGTTGTTGTGTGTGTGTGTGTGTGTGTTGTCGGTGTGTGTGTGTGTTGTCGGTGTGTGTGTGTGTGTTGTCGGTGTGTTTGTGTGTGTGTGTGTGTTGTCGGTTTGTGTGTGTGTGTGTGTGTTGTATGTGTGTGTGTGTGTGTTGTCGGTGTGTGTGTGTGTGTGTTGTCGGTGTGTGTGTGTTGTGTGTGTGTGTCGGTGTGTGTGTGTTGTCGGTGTGTGTGTGTGTGTGTTGTCGGTGTGTGTGTGTGTGTTGTCGGTGTGTGTGTGTGTGTTGTCGGTGTGTGTGTGTGTGTGTGTGTGTGTGTTGTCGGTGTGTGTGAGTGTGTGTTGTCGGTGTGTGTGTGTGTTGTCGGTGTGTGTGTGTGTGTTGTCGGTGTGTATGTGTGTGTGTTGTCAGTGTGTGTGTGTGTGTGTGTGTTGTCGGTGTGTGTGTGTGTGTTGTCGGTGTGTGTGTGTGTGTGTGTGTGTTGTCGGTGTGTATGTGTGTGTGTTGTCAGTGTGTGTGTGTGTGTGTGTGTGTGTGTTGTCAGTGTGTGTGTTTATGTGTTGTCGGTGTGTGTGTGTGTGTGTTGTCGGTGTGTGTGTGTGTGTGTTGTCGGTGTGTGTGTGTTGTCGGTGTGTGTGTGTTGTCGCGGTGTGTGTTTGTTGTCGGTGTGTGTGTGTGTGTTGTGTGTGTGTGTTGTCGGTGTGTGTGTGTGTGTGTGTTGCCGGTGTGTGTGTGTTGTCGGTGTGTGTGTGTGTGTGTTGTCGGTGTGTGTGTGTGTGTTGTCGGTGTGTGTGTGTGTGTGTTGTCGGTGTGTGTGTGTTGTCGGTGTGTGTGTGTGTGTTGTCGGTGTGTGTGTGTGTGTGTTGTCGGTGTGTGTGTGTGTTGTCGGTGTGTGTGTGTGTTGTGTGTGTGTGTGTTGTCGGTGTGTGTGTGTGTGTGTTGTCGGTGTGTGTGTGTGTGTTGTTGGTGTGTGTGTGTGTGTTGTCGGTGTTTGTGTGTGTGTGTTGTCGGTGTGTGTGTGTGTGTGTGTGTGTGTGTGTTGTCGGTGTGTGTGTGTGTGTTGTCGGTGTGTGTGTGTTGTCGGTGTGTGTGTGTGTGTTGTCGGTGTGTGTGTGTGTGTTGTCGGTGTGTGTGTGTGTTGTCGGTGTGTGTGTGTGTTGTGTGTGTGTGTGTTGTCGGTGTGTGTGTGTGTGTTGTCGATGTGTGTGTGTGTTGTCGGTGTGTGTGTGTGTGTGTTGTCGGTGTCTGTGTGTGTGTTGTCGGTGTGTGTGTGTGTTGTCGGTGTGTGTGTGTGTGTGTGTTGTCGGTGTGTGTGTGTGTGTTGTCGGTGTGTGTTTGTGTGTTGTCGGTGTGTGTGTGTGTGTGTGTGTTGTCGGTGTGTGTGTGTGTGTGTTGTGTGTGTGTGTGTGTTGTCGGTGTGTGTGTGTGTGTGTTGTCAGTGTGTGTGTGTGTGTGTTGTCGGTGTGTGTGTGTGTGTGTGTTGTCGGTGTGTGTGTGTGTGTGTGTTGCTGGTGTGTGTGTGTGTGTTGTCGGTGTGTGTGTGTGTGTGTTGTCGGTGTGTGTGTGTGTGTTGTCAGTGTGTGTGTGTGTGTGTGTGTTGTCGGTGTGTGTGTGTGTGTGTTGTCGGTGTGTGTGTGTGTGTGTTGTCGGTGTGTGTGTGTGTGTGTTGTCGGTGTGTGTGTGTGTGTGTGTGTGTGTGTTGTCGGTGTGTGTGTGTGTGTTGTCGGTGTGTGTGTGTTGTCGGTGTTTGTGTGTGTGTGTTGTCGGTGTGTGTGTGTGTGTGTGTGTGTGTGTTGTCGGTGTGTGTGTGTTGTCGATGTGTGTGTGTGTTGTCGGTGTGTGTGTGTGTGTTGTCGGTGTGTGTGTGTGTGTTGTCGGTGTGTGTGTGTTGTCGGTGTTTGTGTGTGTGTGTTGTCGGTGTGTGTGTGTGTGTGTGTGTGTGTGTTGTCGGTGTGTGTGTGTGTGTTGTCGGTGTGTGTGTGTGTTGTCGGTGTGTGTGTGTGTGTTGTCGGTGTGTATGTGTGTGTGTTGTCAGTGTGTGTGTGTGTGTGTTGTCGGTGTGTGTGTGTTTATGTGTTGTCAGTGTGTGTGTGTGTGTTGTTGTTGTGTGTGTGTGTGTGTGTGTTGTCGGTGTGTGTGTGTGTTGTCGGTGTGTGTGTGTGTGTTGTCGGTGTGTTTGTGTGTGTGTGTGTGTTGTCGGTTTGTGTGTGTGTGTGTGTGTTGTATGTGTGTGTGTGTGTGTTGTCGGTGTGTGTGTGTGTGTTGTCGGTGTGTGTGTGTGTGTGTTGTGTGTGTGTGTCGGTGTGTGTGTGTTGTCGGTGTGTGTGTGTGTGTGTTGTCGGTGTGTGTGTGTGTGTTGTCGGTGTGTGTGTGTGTGTTGTCGGTGTGTGTGTGTGTGTGTGTGTGTGTGTTGTCGGTGTGTGTGAGTGTGTGTTGTCGGTGTGTGTGTGTGTTGTCGGTGTGTGTGTGTGTGTTGTCGGTGTGTATGTGTGTGTGTTGTCAGTGTGTGTGTGTGTGTGTGTGTGTTGTCGGTGTGTGTGTGTGTGTTGTCGGTGTGTGTGTGTGTGTGTGTGTGTTGTCGGTGTGTATGTGTGTGTGTTGTCAGTGTGTGTGTGTGTGTGTGTGTGTGTGTTGTCAGTGTGTGTGTTTATGTGTTGTCGGTGTGTGTGTGTGTGTGTTGTCGGTGTGTGTGTGTGTGTGTTGTCGGTGTGTGTGTGTTGTCGGTGTGTGTGTGTTGTCGCGGTGTGTGTTTGTTGTCGGTGTGTGTGTGTGTGTTGTGTGTGTGTGTTGTCGGTGTGTGTGTGTGTGTGTGTTGCCGGTGTGTGTGTGTGTTGTCGGTGTGTGTGTGTGTGTGTTGTCGGTGTGTGTGTGTGTGTTGTCGGTGTGTGTGTGTGTGTGTTGTCGGTGTGTGTGTGTTGTCGGTGTGTGTGTGTGTGTTGTCGGTGTGTGTGTGTGTGTGTTGTCGGTGTGTGTGTGTGTTGTCGGTGTGTGTGTGTGTTGTGTGTGTGTGTGTTGTCGGTGTGTGTGTGTGTGTGTTGTCGGTGTGTGTGTGTGTGTTGTTGGTGTGTGTGTGTGTGTTGTCGGTGTTTGTGTGTGTGTGTTGTCGGTGTGTGTGTGTGTGTGTGTGTGTGTGTGTTGTCGGTGTGTGTGTGTGTGTTGTCGGTGTGTGTGTGTTGTCGGTGTGTGTGTGTGTGTTGTCGGTGTGTGTGTGTGTGTTGTCGGTGTGTGTGTGTGTTGTCGGTGTGTGTGTGTGTTGTGTGTGTGTGTGTTGTCGGTGTGTGTGTGTGTGTTGTCGGTGTGTGTGTGTGTTGTCGGTGTGTGTGTGTGTGTGTTGTCGGTGTCTGTGTGTGTGTTGTCGGTGTGTGTGTGTGTTGTCGGTCTGTGTGTGTGTGTGTGTTGTCGGTGTGTGTGTGTGTGTTGTCGGTGTGTGTTTGTGTGTTGTCGGTGTGTGTGTGTGTGTGTGTGTTGTCGGTGTGTGTGTGTGTGTGTTGTGTGTGTGTGTGTGTTGTCGGTGTGTGTGTGTGTGTGTTGTCAGTGTGTGTGTGTGTGTGTTGTCGGTGTGTGTGTGTGTGTGTGTTGTCGGTGTGTGTGTGTGTGTGTGTTGCTGGTGTGTGTGTTGTCGGTGTGTGTGTGTGTGTGTTGTCGGTGTGTGTGTGTGTGTTGTCAGTGTGTGTGTGTGTGTGTGTGTTGTCGGTGTGTGTGTGTGTGTGTTGTCGGTGTGTGTGTGTGTGTGTTGTCGGTGTGTGTGTGTGTGTGTTGTCGGTGTGTGTGTGTGTGTGTGTGTGTGTTGTCGGTGTGTGTGTGTGTGTTGTCGGTGTGTGTGTGTTGTCGGTGTTTGTGTGTGTGTGTTGTCGGTGTGTGTGTGTGTGTGTGTGTGTGTGTTGTCGGTGTGTGTGTGTGTGTTGTCGATGTGTGTGTGTGTTGTCGGTGTGTGTGTGTGTGTTGTCGGTGTGTATGTGTGTGTGTTGTCAGTGTGTGTGTGTGTGTGTTGTCGGTGTGTGTGTGTTTATGTGTTGTCAGTGTGTGTGTGTGTGTTGTTGTTGTGTGTGTGTGTGTGTGTGTTGTCGGTGTGTGTGTGTGTTGTCGGTGTGTGTGTGTGTGTTGTCGGTGTGTGTGTGTGTGTGTGTGTGTTGTCGGTTTGTGTGTGTGTGTGTGTTGTATGTGTGTGTGTGTGTGTTGTCGGTGTGTGTGTGTGTGTGTTGTCGGTGTGTGTGTGTGTGTTGTGTGTGTGTGTCGGTGTGTGTGTGTTGTCGGTGTGTGTGTGTGTGTGTTGTCGGTGTGTGTGTGTGTGTTGTCGGTGTGTGTGTGTGTGTTGTCGGTGTGTGTGTGTGTGTGTGTGTGTGTGTGTTGTCGGTGTGTGTGTGTGTGTTGTCGGTGTGTGTGTGTCTGTGTTGTCGGTGTGTGTGTGTGTGTGTGTGTGTGTGTGTGTTGTCGGTGTGTGTGTGTGTGTTGTCGGTGTGTGTGTGTGTGTTGGCGGTGTGTGTGTGTGTGTTGTCGGTGTGTATGTGTGTGTGTTGTCAGTGTGTGTGTGTGTGTGTTGTCGGTGTGTGTGTGTTTATGTGTTGTCAGTGTGTGTGTGTGTGTGTTGTCGGTGTGTGTGTGTGTGTTGTCGGTGTGTGTTTGTGTGTTGTCGGTGTGTGTGTGTGTGTGTGTTGTCGGTGTGTGTGTGTGTGTGTTGTGTGTGTGTGTGTGTTGTCGGTGTGTGTGTTTGTGTTGTCAGTGTGTGTGTGTGTGTGTTGTCGGTGTGTTTGTGTGTGTTGTCGGTGTGTGTGTGTGTGTTGTCGGTGTGTGTGTGTGTGTGTGTGTGTTGCCGGTGTGTGTGTGTTGTCGGTGTGTGTGTGTGTGTGTTGTCGGTGTGTGTGTGTTGTCGGTGTGTGTGTGTGTGTTGTCGGTGTGTGTGTGTGTGTGTTGTCGGTGTGTGTGTGTGTGTGTTGTCGGTGTGTGTGTGTGTGTGTTGTCGGTGTGTGTGTGTGTGTTGTCGGTGTGTGTGTGTGTGTTGTCGGTGTGTATGTGTGTGTGTTGTCAGTGTGTGTGTGTGTGTGTGTTGTCGGTGTGTGTGTGTGTGTTTTCGGTGTGTTTGTGTGTGTGTTGTCGGTGTGTGTTTGTGTGTGTGTTGTCGGTGTGTGTGTGTGTTGTCGGTGTGTGTGTGTGTGTGTGTTGTCGGTTTGTGTGTGTGTGTGTTGTCGGTCTGTGTGTGTGTTGTCGGTGTGTGTGTGTGTGTTGTCGGTGTGTGTTGTCGGTGTGTGTGTGTGTGTTGTGTGTGTGTGTTGTCGGTGTGTGTGTGTTGTCGGTGTGTGTGTGTTGTCGGTGTGTGTGTGTGTGTGTTGTCGGTGTGTGTGTGTGTGTGTTGTCGGTGTGTGTGTGTGTGTTGTGTGTGTGTGTGTTGTCGGTGTGTTTGTATGTGTTGTCGTTGTTTTTGTGTGTGTGTTGTCGGTGTGTGTGTGTGTGTGTTGTGTGTGTGTGTGTTGTCGGTGTGTGTGTGTGTGTGTGTTGTCGGTGTGTGTGTGTGTGTGTTGTCGGTGTGTGAATGTTGTCGGTGTGTGTGAGTGTGTGTGTTGTCGGTGTGTGTGTGTGTTGTCGGTGTGTGTGTGTGTGTGTTGTCGGTGTCTGTGTGTGTGTTGTCGGTGTGTGTGTGTGTTGTCGGTGTGTGTGTGTGTGTTGTCGGTGTGTGTGTGTGTGTGTGTTGTCGGTGTGTGTTTGTGTGTTGTCGGTGTGTGTGTGTGTGTGTTGTCGGTGTGTGTGTGTGTGTGTGTGTTGTGTGTGTGTGTGTGTGTTGTCGGTGTGTGTGTGTGTGTGTGTGTTGTCAGTGTGTGTGTGTGTGTGTTGTCGGTGTGTGTGTGTGTGTGTGTGTGTTGCCGGTGTGTGTGTGTTGTCGGTGTGTGTGTGTGTGTGTTGTCGGTGTGTGTGTGTTGTCGGTGTGTGTGTGTGTGTTGTCGGTGTGTGTGTGTGTGTGTTGTCGGTGTGTGTGTGTGTGTGTTGTCGGTGTGTGTGTGTGTGTGTTGTCGGTGTGTGTGTGTGTGTTGTCGGTGTGTGTGTGTGTGTTGTCGGTGTGTATGTGTGTGTGTTGTCAGTGTGTGTGTGTGTGTGTGTTGTCGGTGTGTGTGTGTGTGTTTTCGGTGTGTTTGTGTGTGTGTTGTCGGTGTGTGTTTGTGTGTGTGTTGTCGGTGTGTGTGTGTGTTGTCGGTGTGTGTGTGTGTGTGTGTTGTCGGTTTGTGTGTGTGTGTGTTGTCGGTCTGTGTGTGTGTTGTCGGTGTGTGTGTGTGTGTTGTCGGTGTGTGTTGTCGGTGTGTGTGTGTGTGTTGTGTGTGTGTGTTGTCGGTGTGTGTGTGTTGTCGGTGTGTGTGTGTTGTCGGTGTGTGTGTGTGTGTGTTGTCGGTGTGTGTGTGTGTGTGTTGTCGGTGTGTGTGTGTGTGTTGTGTGTGTGTGTGTTGTCGGTGTGTTTGTATGTGTTGTCGTTGTTTTTGTGTGTGTGTTGTCGGTGTGTGTGTGTGTGTGTTGTGTGTGTGTGTGTTGTCGGTGTGTGTGTGTGTGTGTGTTGTCGGTGTGTGTGTGTGTGTGTTGTCGGTGTGTGAATGTTGTCGGTGTGTGTGAGTGTGTGTGTTGTCGGTGTGTGTGTGTGTTGTCGGTGTGTGTGTGTGTGTGTTGTCGGTGTCTGTGTGTGTGTTGTCGGTGTGTGTGTGTGTTGTCGGTGTGTGTGTGTGTGTTGTCGGTGTGTGTGTGTGTGTGTGTTGTCGGTGTGTGTTTGTGTGTTGTCGGTGTGTGTGTGTGTGTGTTGTCGGTGTGTGTGTGTGTGTGTGTGTTGTGTGTGTGTGTGTGTGTGTTGTCGGTGTGTGTGTGTGTGTGTGTGTTGTCAGTGTGTGTGTGTGTGTGTTGTCGGTGTGTGTGTGTGTGTTGTCGGTGTGTGTGTGTGTGTTGTCGGTGTGTGTGTGTTGTCGGTGTTTGTGTGTGTGTGTTGTCGGTGTGTGTGTGTGTGTGTGTGTGTGTGTTGTCGGTGTGTGTGTGTGTGTTGTCGGTGTGTGTGTGTGTTGTCGGTGTGTGTGTGTGTGTTGTCGGTGTGTATGTGTGTGTGTTGTCAGTGTGTGTGTGTGTGTGTTGTCGGTGTGTGTGTGTTTATGTGTTGTCAGTGTGTGTGTGTGTGTTGTTGTTGTGTGTGTGTGTGTGTGTGTTGTCGGTGTGTGTGTGTGTTGTCGGTGTGTGTGTGTGTGTTGTCGGTGTGTGTGTGTGTGTTGTCGGTGTGTATGTGTGTGTGTTGTCAGTGTGTGTGTGTGTGTGTTGTCGGTGTGTGTGTGTTTATGTGTTGTCAGTGTGTGTGTGTGTGTTGTTGTTGTGTGTGTGTGTGTGTGTGTTGTCGGTGTGTGTGTGTGTTGTCGGTGTGTGTGTGTGTGTTGTCGGTGTGTGTGTGTGTGTGTGTGTGTTGTCGGTTTGTGTGTGTGTGTGTGTTGTATGTGTGTGTGTGTGTGTTGTCGGTGTGTGTGTGTGTGTGTTGTCGGTGTGTGTGTGTGTGTTGTGTGTGTGTGTCGGTGTGTGTGTGTTGTCGGTGTGTGTGTGTGTGTGTTGTCGGTGTGTGTGTGTGTGTTGTCGGTGTGTGTGTGTGTGTTGTCGGTGTGTGTGTGTGTGTGTGTGTGTGTGTGTGTTGTCGGTGTGTGTGTGTGTGTTGTCGGTGTGTGTGTGTCTGTGTTGTCGGTGTGTGTGTGTGTGTGTGTGTGTGTGTGTGTTGTCGGTGTGTGTGTGTGTGTTGTCGGTGTGTGTGTGTGTGTTGGCGGTGTGTGTGTGTGTGTTGTCGGTGTGTATGTGTGTGTGTTGTCAGTGTGTGTGTGTGTGTGTTGTCGGTGTGTGTGTGTTTATGTGTTGTCAGTGTGTGTGTGTGTGTGTTGTCGGTGTGTGTGTGTGTGTTGTCGGTGTGTGTTTGTGTGTTGTCGGTGTGTGTGTGTGTGTGTGTTGTCGGTGTGTGTGTGTGTGTGTTGTGTGTGTGTGTGTGTTGTCGGTGTGTGTGTTTGTGTTGTCAGTGTGTGTGTGTGTGTGTTGTCGGTGTGTTTGTGTGTGTTGTCGGTGTGTGTGTGTGTGTTGTCGGTGTGTGTGTGTGTGTGTGTGTGTTGCCGGTGTGTGTGTGTTGTCGGTGTGTGTGTGTGTGTGTTGTCGGTGTGTGTGTGTTGTCGGTGTGTGTGTGTGTGTTGTCGGTGTGTGTGTGTGTGTGTTGTCGGTGTGTGTGTGTGTGTGTTGTCGGTGTGTGTGTGTGTGTGTTGTCGGTGTGTGTGTGTGTGTTGTCGGTGTGTGTGTGTGTGTTGTCGGTGTGTATGTGTGTGTGTTGTCAGTGTGTGTGTGTGTGTGTGTTGTCGGTGTGTGTGTGTGTGTTTTCGGTGTGTTTGTGTGTGTGTTGTCGGTGTGTGTTTGTGTGTGTGTTGTCGGTGTGTGTGTGTGTTGTCGGTGTGTGTGTGTGTGTGTGTTGTCGGTTTGTGTGTGTGTGTGTTGTCGGTGTGTGTGTGTGTTGTCGGTGTGTGTGTGTGTGTTGTCGGTGTGTGTGTGTGTGTGTGTTGTCGGTGTGTGTTTGTGTGTTGTCGGTGTGTGTGTGTGTGTGTTGTCGGTGTGTGTGTGTGTGTGTGTGTTGTGTGTGTGTGTGTGTGTGTTGTCGGTGTGTGTGTGTGTGTGTGTGTTGTCAGTGTGTGTGTGTGTGTGTTGTCGGTGTGTGTGTGTGTGTTGTCGGTGTGTGTGTGTGTGTTGTCGGTGTGTGTGTGTTGTCGGTGTTTGTGTGTGTGTGTTGTCGGTGTGTGTGTGTGTGTGTGTGTGTGTGTTGTCGGTGTGTGTGTGTGTGTTGTCGGTGTGTGTGTGTGTTGTCGGTGTGTGTGTGTGTGTTGTCGGTGTGTATGTGTGTGTGTTGTCAGTGTGTGTGTGTGTGTGTTGTCGGTGTGTGTGTGTTTATGTGTTGTCAGTGTGTGTGTGTGTGTTGTTGTTGTGTGTGTGTGTGTGTGTGTTGTCGGTGTGTGTGTGTGTTGTCGGTGTGTGTGTGTGTGTTGTCGGTGTGTGTGTGTGTGTTGTCGGTGTGTATGTGTGTGTGTTGTCAGTGTGTGTGTGTGTGTGTTGTCGGTGTGTGTGTGTTTATGTGTTGTCAGTGTGTGTGTGTGTGTTGTTGTTGTGTGTGTGTGTGTGTGTGTTGTCGGTGTGTGTGTGTGTTGTCGGTGTGTGTGTGTGTGTTGTCGGTGTGTGTGTGTGTGTGTGTGTGTTGTCGGTTTGTGTGTGTGTGTGTGTTGTATGTGTGTGTGTGTGTGTTGTCGGTGTGTGTGTGTGTGTGTTGTCGGTGTGTGTGTGTGTGTTGTGTGTGTGTGTCGGTGTGTGTGTGTTGTCGGTGTGTGTGTGTGTGTGTTGTCGGTGTGTGTGTGTGTGTTGTCGGTGTGTGTGTGTGTGTTGTCGGTGTGTGTGTGTGTGTGTGTGTGTGTGTGTTGTCGGTGTGTGTGTGTGTGTTGTCGGTGTGTGTGTGTCTGTGTTGTCGGTGTGTGTGTGTGTGTGTGTGTGTGTGTGTGTTGTCGGTGTGTGTGTGTGTGTTGTCGGTGTGTGTGTGTGTGTTGGCGGTGTGTGTGTGTGTGTTGTCGGTGTGTATGTGTGTGTGTTGTCAGTGTGTGTGTGTGTGTGTTGTCGGTGTGTGTGTGTTTATGTGTTGTCAGTGTGTGTGTGTGTGTGTTGTCGGTGTGTGTGTGTGTGTTGTCGGTGTGTGTTTGTGTGTTGTCGGTGTGTGTGTGTGTGTGTGTTGTCGGTGTGTGTGTGTGTGTGTTGTGTGTGTGTGTGTGTTGTCGGTGTGTGTGTTTGTGTTGTCAGTGTGTGTGTGTGTGTGTTGTCGGTGTGTTTGTGTGTGTTGTCGGTGTGTGTGTGTGTGTTGTCGGTGTGTGTGTGTGTGTGTGTGTGTTGCCGGTGTGTGTGTGTTGTCGGTGTGTGTGTGTGTGTGTTGTCGGTGTGTGTGTGTTGTCGGTGTGTGTGTGTGTGTTGTCGGTGTGTGTGTGTGTGTGTTGTCGGTGTGTGTGTGTGTGTGTTGTCGGTGTGTGTGTGTGTGTGTTGTCGGTGTGTGTGTGTGTGTTGTCGGTGTGTGTGTGTGTGTTGTCGGTGTGTATGTGTGTGTGTTGTCAGTGTGTGTGTGTGTGTGTGTTGTCGGTGTGTGTGTGTGTGTTTTCGGTGTGTTTGTGTGTGTGTTGTCGGTGTGTGTTTGTGTGTGTGTTGTCGGTGTGTGTGTGTGTTGTCGGTGTGTGTGTGTGTGTGTGTTGTCGGTTTGTGTGTGTGTGTGTTGTCGGTCTGTGTGTGTGTTGTCGGTGTGTGTGTGTGTGTTGTCGGTGTGTGTTGTCGGTGTGTGTGTGTGTGTTGTGTGTGTGTGTTGTCGGTGTGTGTGTGTTGTCGGTGTGTGTGTGTTGTCGGTGTGTGTGTGTGTGTGTTGTCGGTGTGTGTGTGTGTGTGTTGTCGGTGTGTGTGTGTGTGTTGTGTGTGTGTGTGTTGTCGGTGTGTTTGTATGTGTTGTCGTTGTTTTTGTGTGTGTGTTGTCGGTGTGTGTGTGTGTGTGTTGTGTGTGTGTGTGTTGTCGGTGTGTGTGTGTGTGTGTGTTGTCGGTGTGTGTGTGTGTGTGTTGTCGGTGTGTGAATGTTGTCGGTGTGTGTGAGTGTGTGTGTTGTCGGTGTGTGTGTGTGTTGTCGGTGTGTGTGTGTGTGTGTTGTCGGTGTCTGTGTGTGTGTTGTCGGTGTGTGTGTGTGTTGTCGGTGTGTGTGTGTGTGTTGTCGGTGTGTGTGTGTGTGTGTGTTGTCGGTGTGTGTTTGTGTGTTGTCGGTGTGTGTGTGTGTGTGTTGTCGGTGTGTGTGTGTGTGTGTGTGTTGTGTGTGTGTGTGTGTGTTGTCGGTGTGTGTGTGTGTGTGTGTGTTGTCAGTGTGTGTGTGTGTGTGTTGTCGGTGTGTGTGTGTGTGTGTGTGTGTTGCCGGTGTGTGTGTGTTGTCGGTGTGTGTGTGTGTGTGTTGTCGGTGTGTGTGTGTTGTCGGTGTGTGTGTGTGTGTTGTCGGTGTGTGTGTGTGTGTGTTGTCGGTGTGTGTGTGTGTGTGTTGTCGGTGTGTGTGTGTGTGTGTTGTCGGTGTGTGTGTGTGTGTTGTCGGTGTGTGTGTGTGTGTTGTCGGTGTGTATGTGTGTGTGTTGTCAGTGTGTGTGTGTGTGTGTGTTGTCGGTGTGTGTGTGTGTGTTTTCGGTGTGTTTGTGTGTGTGTTGTCGGTGTGTGTTTGTGTGTGTGTTGTCGGTGTGTGTGTGTGTTGTCGGTGTGTGTGTGTGTGTGTGTTGTCGGTTTGTGTGTGTGTGTGTTGTCGGTCTGTGTGTGTGTTGTCGGTGTGTGTGTGTGTGTTGTCGGTGTGTGTTGTCGGTGTGTGTGTGTGTGTTGTGTGTGTGTGTTGTCGGTGTGTGTGTGTTGTCGGTGTGTGTGTGTTGTCGGTGTGTGTGTGTGTGTGTTGTCGGTGTGTGTGTGTGTGTGTTGTCGGTGTGTGTGTGTGTGTTGTGTGTGTGTGTGTTGTCGGTGTGTTTGTATGTGTTGTCGTTGTTTTTGTGTGTGTGTTGTCGGTGTGTGTGTGTGTGTGTTGTGTGTGTGTGTGTTGTCGGTGTGTGTGTGTGTGTGTGTTGTCGGTGTGTGTGTGTGTGTGTTGTCGGTGTGTGAATGTTGTCGGTGTGTGTGAGTGTGTGTGTTGTCGGTGTGTGTGTGTGTTGTCGGTGTGTGTGTGTGTGTGTTGTCGGTGTCTGTGTGTGTGTTGTCGGTGTGTGTGTGTGTTGTCGGTGTGTGTGTGTGTGTTGTCGGTGTGTGTGTGTGTGTGTGTTGTCGGTGTGTGTTTGTGTGTTGTCGGTGTGTGTGTGTGTGTGTTGTCGGTGTGTGTGTGTGTGTGTGTGTTGTGTGTGTGTGTGTGTGTGTTGTCGGTGTGTGTGTGTGTGTGTGTGTTGTCAGTGTGTGTGTGTGTGTGTTGTCGGTGTGTGTGTGTGTGTTGTCGGTGTGTGTGTGTGTGTTGTCGGTGTGTGTGTGTTGTCGGTGTTTGTGTGTGTGTGTTGTCGGTGTGTGTGTGTGTGTGTGTGTGTGTTGTCGGTGTGTGTGTGTGTGTTGTCGGTGTGTGTGTGTGTTGTCGGTGTGTGTGTGTGTGTTGTCGGTGTGTATGTGTGTGTGTTGTCAGTGTGTGTGTGTGTGTGTTGTCGGTGTGTGTGTGTTTATGTGTTGTCAGTGTGTGTGTGTGTGTTGTTGTTGTGTGTGTGTGTGTGTGTGTTGTCGGTGTGTGTGTGTGTTGTCGGTGTGTGTGTGTGTGTTGTCGGTGTGTGTGTGTGTGTGTGTGTGTTGTCGGTTTGTGTGTGTGTGTGTGTGTGTTGTATGTGTGTGTGTGTGTGTTGTCGGTGTGTGTGTGTGTGTGTTGTCGGTGTGTGTGTGTGTGTGTTGTGTGTGTGTGTCGGTGTGTGTGTGTTGTCGGTGTGTGTGTGTGTGTGTTGTCGGTGTGTGTGTGTGTGTTGTCGGTGTGTGTGTGTGTGTTGTCGGTGTGTGTGTGTGTGTGTGTGTGTGTGTGTGTTGTCGGTGTGTGTGAGTGTGTGTTGTCGGTGTGTGTGTGTGTTGTCGGTGTGTGTGTGTGTGTTGTCGGTGTGTATGTGTGTGTGTTGTCAGTGTGTGTGTGTGTGTGTGTGTGTTGTCGGTGTGTGTGTGTGTGTTGTCGGTGTGTGTGTGTGTGTGTTGTCGGTGTGTATGTGTGTGTGTTGTCAGTGTGTGTGTGTGTGTGTGTGTGTGTGTTGTCAGTGTGTGTGTTTATGTGTTGTCGGTGTGTGTGTGTGTGTGTTGTCGGTGTGTGTGTGTGTGTGTTGTCGGTGTGTGTGTGTTGTCGGTGTGTGTGTGTTGTCGCGGTGTGTGTTTGTTGTCGGTGTGTGTGTGTGTGTTGTGTGTGTGTGTTGTCGGTGTGTGTGTGTGTGTGTGTTGCCGGTGTGTGTGTGTTGTCGGTGTGTGTGTGTGTGTGTTGTCGGTGTGTGTGTGTGTGTTGTCGGTGTGTGTGTGTGTGTGTTGTCGGTGTGTGTGTGTTGTCGGTGTGTGTGTGTGTGTTGTCGGTGTGTGTGTGTGTGTGTTGTCGGTGTGTGTGTGTGTTGTCGGTGTGTGTGTGTGTTGTGTGTGTGTGTGTTGTCGGTGTGTGTGTGTGTGTTGTCGATGTGTGTGTGTGTGTTGTCGGTGTGTGTGTGTGTGTGTTGTCGGTGTGTGTGTGTGTGTTGTCGGTGTGTGTGTGTTTATGTGTTGTCAGTGTGTGTGTGTGTGTTGTTGTTGTGTGTGTGTGTGTGTGTGTTGTCGGTGTGTGTGTGTGTTGTCGGTGTGTGTGTGTGTGTTGTCGGTGTGTGTGTGTGTGTGTGTGTGTTGTCGGTTTGTGTGTGTGTGTGTGTGTTGTATGTGTGTGTGTGTGTGTTGTCGGTGTGTGTGTGTGTGTGTTGTCGGTGTGTGTGTGTGTTGTGTGTGTGTGTCGGTGTGTGTGTGTTGTCGGTGTGTGTGTGTGTGTGTTGTCGGTGTGTGTGTGTGTGTTGTCGGTGTGTGTGTGTGTGTTGTCGGTGTGTGTGTGTGTGTGTGTGTTGTGTGTGTGTGTGTGTGTTGTCGGTGTGTGTGTGTGTGTGTGTGTTGTCAGTGTGTGTGTGTGTGTGTTGTCGGTGTGTGTGTGTGTGTTGTCGGTGTGTGTGTGTGTGTTGTCGGTGTGTGTGTGTTGTCGGTGTTTGTGTGTGTGTGTTGTCGGTGTGTGTGTGTGTGTGTGTGTGTGTGTTGTCGGTGTGTGTGTGTGTGTTGTCGGTGTGTGTGTGTGTTGTCGGTGTGTGTGTGTGTGTTGTCGGTGTGTATGTGTGTGTGTTGTCAGTGTGTGTGTGTGTGTGTTGTCGGTGTGTGTGTGTTTATGTGTTGTCAGTGTGTGTGTGTGTGTTGTTGTTGTGTGTGTGTGTGTGTGTGTTGTCGGTGTGTGTGTGTGTTGTCGGTGTGTGTGTGTGTGTTGTCGGTGTGTGTGTGTGTGTGTGTGTGTTGTCGGTTTGTGTGTGTGTGTGTGTGTTGTATGTGTGTGTGTGTGTGTTGTCGGTGTGTGTGTGTGTGTGTTGTCGGTGTGTGTGTGTGTGTGTTGTGTGTGTGTGTCGGTGTGTGTGTGTTGTCGGTGTGTGTGTGTGTGTGTTGTCGGTGTGTGTGTGTGTGTTGTCGGTGTGTGTGTGTGTGTTGTCGGTGTGTGTGTGTGTGTGTGTGTGTGTGTGTGTTGTCGGTGTGTGTGAGTGTGTGTTGTCGGTGTGTGTGTGTGTTGTCGGTGTGTGTGTGTGTGTTGTCGGTGTGTATGTGTGTGTGTTGTGAGTGTGTGTGTGTGTGTGTGTGTTGTCGGTGTGTGTGTGTGTGTTGTCGGTGTGTGTGTGTGTGTGTTGTCGGTGTGTATGTGTGTGTGTTGTCAGTGTGTGTGTGTGTGTGTGTGTGTGTGTTGTCAGTGTGTGTGTTTATGTGTTGTCGGTGTGTGTGTGTGTGTGTTGTCGGTGTGTGTGTGTGTGTGTTGTCGGTGTGTGTGTGTTGTCGGTGTGTGTGTGTTGTCGCGGTGTGTGTTTGTTGTCGGTGTGTGTGTGTGTGTTGTGTGTGTGTGTTGTCGGTGTGTGTGTGTGTGTGTGTTGCCGGTGTGTGTGTGTTGTCGGTGTGTGTGTGTGTGTGTTGTCGGTGTGTGTGTGTGTGTTGTCGGTGTGTGTGTGTGTGTGTTGTCGGTGTGTGTGTGTTGTCGGTGTGTGTGTGTGTGTTGTCGGTGTGTGTGTGTGTGTGTTGTCGGTGTGTGTGTGTGTTGTCGGTGTGTGTGTGTGTTGTGTGTGTGTGTGTTGTCGGTGTGTGTGTGTGTGTTGTCGATGTGTGTGTGTGTGTTGTCGGTGTGTGTGTGTGTGTGTTGTCGGTGTGTGTGTGTGTGTGTTGTCGGTGTGTGTGTGTTTATGTGTTGTCAGTGTGTGTGTGTGTGTTGTTGTTGTGTGTGTGTGTGTGTGTGTTGTCGGTGTGTGTGTGTGTTGTCGGTGTGTGTGTGTGTGTTGTCGGTGTGTGTGTGTGTGTGTGTGTGTTGTCGGTTTGTGTGTGTGTGTGTGTGTTGTATGTGTGTGTGTGTGTGTTGTCGGTGTGTGTGTGTGTGTGTTGTCGGTGTGTGTGTGTGTGTGTTGTGTGTGTGTGTCGGTGTGTGTGTGTTGTCGGTGTGTGTGTGTGTGTGTTGTCGGTGTGTGTGTGTGTGTTGTCGGTGTGTGTGTGTGTGTTGTCGGTGTGTGTGTGTGTGTGTGTGTGTGTGTTGTCGGTGTGTGTGAGTGTGTGTTGTCGGTGTGTGTGTGTGTTGTCGGTGTGTGTGTGTGTGTTGTCGGTGTGTATGTGTGTGTGTTGTCAGTGTGTGTGTGTGTGTGTGTGTTGTCGGTGTGTGTGTGTGTGTTGTCGGTGTGTGTGTGTGTGTGTGTGTGTTGTCGGTGTGTATGTGTGTGTGTTGTCAGTGTGTGTGTGTGTGTGTGTGTGTGTGTTGTCAGTGTGTGTGTTTATGTGTTGTCGGTGTGTGTGTGTGTGTGTGTTGCCGGTGTGTGTGTGTTGTCGGTGTGTGTGTGTGTGTGTTGTCGGTGTGTGTGTGTGTGTTGTCGGTGTGTGTGTGTGTGTGTTGTCGGTGTGTGTGTGTTGTCGGTGTGTGTGTGTGTGTTGTCGGTGTGTGTGTGTGTGTGTTGTCGGTGTGTGTGTGTGTTGTCGGTGTGTGTGTGTGTTGTGTGTGTGTGTGTTGTCGGTGTGTGTGTGTGTGTTGTCGATGTGTGTGTGTGTGTTGTCGGTGTGTGTGTGTGTGTGTTGTCGGTGTCTGTGTGTGTGTTGTCGGTGTGTGTGTGTGTGTTGTCGGTGTGTGTGTTTGTGTGTGTTGCCGGTGTGTGTGTGTTGTCGGTGTGTGTGTGTGTGTGTTGTCGGTGTGTGTGTGTGTGTTGTCGGTGTGTGTGTGTGTGTGTGTGTGTTGTCGGTGTGTGTGTGTGTGTTGTCGGTGTGTGTGTGTGTGTTGTCGGTGTGTGTGTGTGTGTGTTGTCGGTGTGAGTGTGTGTGTTGTTGGTGTGTGTGTGTGTGTTGTCGGTGTTTGTGTGTGTGTGTTGTCGGTGTGTGTGTGTTGTCGGTGTGTGTGTGTTGTCGCGGTGTGTGTTTGTTGTGTGTGTGTGTGTGTGTTGTGTGTGTGTGTTGTCGGTGTGTGTGTGTGTGTGTGTTGCCGGTGTGTGTGTGTTGTCGGTGTGTGTGTGTGTGTGTTGTCGGTGTGTGTGTGTGTGTTGTCGGTGTGTGTGTGTGTGTGTTGTCGGTGTGTGTGTGTTGTCGGTGTGTGTGTGTGTGTTGTCGGTGTGTGTGTGTGTGTGTTGTCGGTGTGTGTGTGTGTTGTCGGTGTGTGTGTGTGTTGTGTGTGTGTGTGTTGTCGGTGTGTGTGTGTGTGTTGTCGATGTGTGTGTGTGTGTTGTCGGTGTGTGTGTGTGTGTGTTGTCGGTGTCTGTGTGTGTGTTGTCGGTGTGTGTGTGTGTGTTGTCGGTGTGTGTGTTTGTGTGTGTTGCCGGTGTGTGTGTGTTGTCGGTGTGTGTGTGTGTGTGTTGTCGGTGTCTGTGTGTGTGTTGTCGGTGTGTGTGTGTGTGTGTGTGTGTTGTCGGTGTGTGTGTGTGTGTTGTCGGTGTGTGTGTGTGTGTTGTCGGTGTGTGTGTGTGTGTGTTGTCGGTGTGAGTGTGTGTGTGTTGTCGGTGTGTGTGTGTGTGTTGTCGGTGTGTGTGTGTGTGTGTGTGTGTTGTCGGTGTGTGTGTGTGTGTGTTGTCGGTGTGTGTGTGTTGTCGGTGTGTGTGTGTGTGTTGTCGGTGTGTGTGTGTGTGTGTTGTCGGTGTGTGTGTGTGTTGTCGGTGTGTGTGTGTGTTGTGTGTATGTGTGTTGTCGGTGTGTGTGTGTGTGTTGTCGATGTGTGTGTGTGTGTTGTCGGTGTGTGTGTGTGTGTGTTGTCGGTGTCTGTGTGTGTGTTGTCGGTGTGTGTGTGTGTGTTGTCGGTGTGTGTGTTTGTGTGTGTTGCCGGTGTGTGTGTGTTGTCGGTGTGTGTGTGTGTGTGTTGTCGGTGTGTGTGTGTGTGTTGTCGGTGTGTGTGTGTGTGTGTGTGTGTTGTCGGTGTGTGTGTGTGTGTTGTCGGTGTGTGTGTGTGTGTTGTCGGTGTGTGTGTGTGTGTGTTGTCGGTGTGAGTGTGTGTGTTGTTGGTGTGTGTGTGTGTGTTGTCGGTGTTTGTGTGTGTGTGTTGTCGGTGTGTGTGTGTGTGTGTGTGTGTGTTGTCGGTGTGTGTGTGTGTGTTGTCGGTGTGTGTGTGTTGTCGGTGTGTGTGTGTGTGTTGTCGGTGTGTGTGTGTGTGTTGTCGGTGTGTGTGTGTGTTGTCGGTGTGTGTGTGTGTTGTGTGTGTGTGTGTTGTCGGTGTGTGTGTGTGTGTTGTCGGTGTGTGTGTGTGTTGTCGGTGTGTGTGTGTGTGTGTTGTCGGTGTCTGTGTGTGTGTTGTCGGTGTGTGTGTGTGTTGTCGGTGTGTGTGTGTGTGTGTGTTGTCGGTGTGTGTGTGTGTGTTGTCGGTGTGTGTTTGTGTGTTGTCGGTGTGTGTGTGTGTGTGTGTGTTGTCGGTGTGTGTGTGTGTGTGTTGTGTGTGTGTGTGTGTTGTCGGTGTGTGTGTGTGTGTGTTGTCAGTGTGTGTGTGTGTGTGTTGTCGGTGTGTGTGTGTGTGTGTGTTGTCGGTGTGTGTGTGTGTGTGTGTTGCTGGTGTGTGTGTGTGTGTTGTCGGTGTGTGTGTGTGTGTGTTGTCGGTGTGTGTGTGTGTGTTGTCAGTGTGTGTGTGTGTGTGTGTGTTGTCGGTGTGTGTGTGTGTGTGTGTGTTGTCGGTGTGTGTGTGTGTGTGTTGTCGGTGTGTGTGTGTGTGTGTGTGTGTGTGTTGTCGGTGTGTGTGTGTGTGTTGTCGGTGTGTGTGTGTTGTCGGTGTTTGTGTGTGTGTGTTGTCGGTGTGTGTGTGTGTGTGTGTGTGTGTGTTGTCGGTGTGTGTGTGTGTGTTGTCGGAGTGTGTGTGTGTTGTCGGTGTGTGTGTGTGTGTTGTCGGTGTGTATGTGTGTGTGTTGTCAGTGTGTGTGTGTGTGTGTTGTCGGTGTGTGTGTGTTTATGTGTTGTCAGTGTGTGTGTGTGTGTTGTTGTTGTGTGTGTGTGTGTGTGTGTTGTCGGTGTGTGTGTGTGTTGTCGGTGTGTGTGTGTGTGTTGTCGGTGTGTGTGTGTGTGTGTGTGTGTTGTCGGTTTGTGTGTGTGTGTGTGTTGTATGTGTGTGTGTGTGTGTTGTCGGTGTGTGTGTGTGTGTGTTGTCGGTGTGTGTGTGTGTGTTGTGTGTGTGTGTCGGTGTGTGTGTGTTGTCGGTGTGTGTGTGTGTGTGTTGTCGGTGTGTGTGTGTGTGTTGTCGGTGTGTGTGTGTGTGTTGTCGGTGTGTGTGTGTGTGTGTGTGTGTGTGTGTTGTCGGTGTGTGTGAGTGTGTGTTGTCGGTGTGTGTGAGTGTGTGTTGTCGGTGTGTGTGTGTGTGTTGTCGGTGTGTATGTGTGTGTGTTGTCAGTGTGTGTGTGTGTGTGTGTGTTGTCGGTGTGTGTGTGTGTGTTGTCGGTGTGTGTGTGTGTGTGTGTGTGTTGTCGGTGTGTATGTGTGTGTGTTGTCAGTGTGTGTGTGTGTGTGTGTGTGTGTTGTCAGTGTGTGTGTTTATGTGTTGTCGGTGTGTGTGTGTGTGTGTTGTCGGTGTGTGTGTGTGTGTGTTGTCGGTGTGTGTGTATTGTCGGTGTGTGTGTGTGTGTTGTCGGTGTGTGTGTGTGTGTGTTGTCGGTTTGTGTGTGTGTGTGTGTGTTGTCGGTGTGTGTGTGTTGTCGCGGTGTGTGTTTGTTGTCGGTGTGTGTGTGTGTGTTGTGTGTGTGTGTTGTCGGTGTGTGTGTGTGTGTGTGTTGCCGGTGTGTGTGTGTTGTCGGTGTGTGTGTGTGTGTGTTGTCGGTGTGTGTGTGTGTGTTGTCGGTGTGTGTGTGTGTGTGTTGTCGGTGTGTGTGTGTTGTCGGTGTGTGTGTGTGTGTTGTCGGTGTGTGTGTGTGTGTGTTGTCGGTGTGTGTGTGTGTTGTCGGTGTGTGTGTGTGTTGTGTGTGTGTGTGTTGTCGGTGTGTGTGTGTGTGTTGTCGATGTGTGTGTGTGTGTTGTCGGTGTGTGTGTGTGTGTGTTGTCGGTGTCTGTGTGTGTGTTGTCGGTGTGTGTGTGTGTGTTGTCGGTGTGTGTGTTTGTGTGTGTTGCCGGTGTGTGTGTGTTGTCGGTGTGTGTGTGTGTGTGTTGTCGGTGTGTGTGTGTGTGTTGTCGGTGTGTGTGTGTGTGTGTTGTCGGTGTGTGTGTGTGTGTTGTCGGTGTGTGTGTGTGTGTTGTCGGTGTGTGTGTGTGTGTGTTGTCGGTGTGTGTGTGTGTGTTGTTGGTGTGTGTGTGTGTGTGTGTGTGTGTGTGTGTGTGTTGTCGGTGTGTGTGTGTGTGTTGTCGGTGTGTGTGTTTTGTCGGTGTGTGTGTGTGTGTTGTCGGTGTGTGTGTGTGTGTTGTCGGTGTGTGTGTGTGTTGTCGGTGTGTGTGTGTGTTGTGTGTGTGTGTGTTGTCGGTGTGTGTGTGTGTGTTGTCGGTGTGTGTGTGTTGTCGGTGTCTGTGTGTGTGTTGTCGGTGTGTGTGTGTGTTGTCGGTGTGTGTGTGTGTGTGTGTGTTGTCGGTGTGTGTGTGTGTGTTGTCGGTGTGTGTTTGTGTGTTGTCGGTGTGTGTGTGTGTGTGTGTGTGTTGTCGGTGTGTGTGTGTGTGTGTTGTGTGTGTGTGTGTGTTGTCGGTGTGTGTGTGTGTGTGTTGTCAGTGTGTGTGTGTGTGTGTTGTCGGTGTGTGTGTGTGTGTTGTCGGTGTGTGTGTGTGTGTTGTCGGTGTGTGTGTTTGTGTGTGTTGCCGGTGTGTGTGTGTTGTCGGTGTGTGTGTGTGTGTGTTGTCGGTTTGTGTGTGTGTGTTGTCGGTGTGTGTGTGTGTGTGTGTGTGTTGTCGGTGTGTGTGTGTGTGTTGTCGGTGTGTGTGTGTGTGTGTTGTCGGTGTGTGTGTGTGTGTTGTTGGTGTGTGTGTGTGTGTTGTCGGTGTTTGTGTGTGTTTGTTGTCGGTGTGTGTGTGTGTGTGTGTGTGTGTGTTGTCGGTGTGTGTGTGTGTGTTGTCGGTGTGTGTGTGTGTGTTGGCGGTGTGTGTGTGTGTGTTGTCGGTGTGTATGTGTGTGTGTTGTCAGTGTGTGTGTGTGTGTGTTGTCGGTGTGTGTGTGTTTATGTGTTGTCAGTGTGTGTGTGTGTGTGTTGTCGGTCTGTGTGTGTGTGTGTTGTCGGTGTGTGTGTGTGTTGTCGGTGTGTGTGTGTGTGTTGTCGGTGTGTGTGTGTGTGTTGTCGTGTGTGTGTGTGTGTGTGTGTTGTCGGTGTGTGTGAGTGTGTGTTGTCGGTGTGTGTGTGTGTTGTCGGTGTGTGTGTGTGTGTTGTCGGTGTGTATGTGTGTGTGTTGTCAGTGTGTGTGTGTGTGTGTGTGTTGTCGGTGTGTGTGTGTGTGTTGTCGGTGTGTGTGTGTGTGTGTGTGTGTTGTCGGTGTGTATGTGTGTGTGTTGTCAGTGTGTGTGTGTGTGTGTGTGTGTGTTGTCAGTGTGTGTGTTTATGTGTTGTCGGTGTGTGTGTGTGTGTGTTGTCGGTGTGTGTGTGTGTGTGTTGTCGGTGTGTGTGTGTTGTCGGTGTGTGTGTGTGTTGTCGGTGTGTGTGTGTGTGTGTTGTCGGTTTGTGTGTGTGTGTGTGTGTTGTCGGTGTGTGTGTGTTGTCGGTGTGTGTGTGTGTTGTCGGTGTGTGTGTGTGTGTGTTGTGTGTGTGTGTTGTCGGTGTGTGTGTGTGTGTGTGTTGCCGGTGTGTGTGTGTTGTCGGTGTGTGTGTGTGTGTGTTGTCGGTGTGTGTGTGTGTGTTGTCGGTGTGTGTGTGTGTGTGTTGTCGGTGTGTGTGTGTTGTCGGTGTGTGTGTGTGTGTTGTCGGTGTGTGTGTGTGTGTTGTCGGTGTGTGTGTGTGTTGTCGGTGTGTGTGTGTTGTGTGTGTGTGTGTTGTCGGTGTGTGTGTGTGTGTTGTCGATGTGTGTGTGTGTGTTGTCGGTGTGTGTGTGTGTGTGTTGTCGGTGTCTGTGTGTGTGTTGTCGGTGTGTGTGTGTGTGTTGTCGGTGTGTGTGTGTGTGTGTTGTCGGTGTGTGTGTGTGTGTTGTTGGTGTGTGTGTGTGTGTTGTCGGTGTTTGTGTGTGTGTGTTGTCGGTGTGTGTGTGTGTGTGTGTGTGTGTGTGTTGTCGGTGTGTGTGTGTTGTCGGTGTGTGTGTGTTGTCGGTGTGTGTGTGTGTGTTGTCGGTGTGTGTGTGTGTGTTGTCGGTGTGTGTGTGTGTTGTCGGTGTGTGTGTGTGTTGTGTGTGTGTGTGTTGTCGGTGTGTGTGTGTGTGTTGTCGGTGTGTGTGTGTGTTGTCAGTGTGTGTGTGTGTGTGTTGTCGGTGTCTGTGTGTGTGTTGTCGGTGTGTGTGTGTGTGTTGTCGGTGTGTGTGTGTGTTGTCGGTGTGTGTGTGTGTGTTGTTGGTGTGTGTGTGTGTGTTGTCGGTGTTTGTGTGTGTTTGTTGTCGGTGTGTGTGTGTGTGTGTGTGTGTGTGTTGTCGGTGTGTGTGTGTGTGTTGTCGGTGTGTGTGTGTGTGTTGGCGGTGTGTGTGTGTGTGTTGTCGGTGTGTATGTGTGTGTGTTGTCAGTGTGTGTGTGTGTGTGTTGTCGGTGTGTGTGTGTTTATGTGTTGTCAGTGTGTGTGTGTGTGTGTTGTCGGTCTGTGTGTGTGTGTGTTGTCGGTGTGTGTGTGTGTTGTCGGTGTGTGTGTGTGTGTTGTCGGTGTGTGTGTGTGTGTGTTGTCGGTGTGTATGTGTGTGTGTTGTCAGTGTGTGTGTGTGTGTGTTGTCGGTGTGTGTGTGTGTGTTGTCGGTGTGTGTGTGTGTGTGTTGTCGGTGTGTATGTGTGTGTGTTGTCAGTGTGTGTGTGTGTGTGTGTTGTCAGTGTGTGTGTGTTTATGTTTTGTCGGTGTGTGTGTGTGTGTGTTGTCGGTGTGTGTGTGTGTGTGTGTTGTCGGTGTGTGTGTGTGTTGTCGGTGTGTGTGTGTGTGTTGTCGGTGTGTGTGTGTGTTGTCGGTTTGTGTGTGTGTGTGTGTGTTGTCGGTGTGTGTGTGTGTGTTGTCGGTGTGTGTGTGTGTTGTCGGTGTGTGTGTGTGTGTTGTGTGTGTTTGTTGTCGGTGTGTGTGTGTGTGTGTTGTCGGTGTGTGTGTGTGTGTTGTCGGTGTGTGTGTGTTTGTTGTCGGTGTGTGTGTGTGTGTGTGTGTGTTGTCGGTGTGTGTGTGTGTGTTGTCGGTGTGTGTGTGTGTGTTGTCGGTGTGTGTGTGTGTGTGTTGTCAGTGTGTGTGTGTGTGTGTTGTTGGTGTGTGTGTGTGTGTTGTCGGTGTTTGTGTGTGTGTGTTGTCGGTGTGTGTGTGTGTGTGTGTGTGTGTGTGTTGTCGGTGTGTGTGTGTGTGTTGTCGGTGTGTGTGTGTGTGTTGGCGGTGTGTGTGTGTGTGTTGTCGGTGTGTATGTGTGTGTGTTGTCAGTGTGTGTGTGTGTGTGTTGTCGGTGTGTGTGTGTTTATGTGTTGTCAGTGTGTGTGTGTGTGTGTTGTCGGTGTGTGTGTGTGTGTGTTGTCGGTGTGTGTGTGTGTTGTCGGTGTGTGTGTGTGTTGTCGGTGTGTATGTGTGTGTGTTGTCAGTGTGTGTGTGTGTGTGTGTTGTCAGTGTGTGTGTGTTTATGTTTTGTCGGTGTGTGTGTGTGTGTGTTGTCGGTGTGTGTGTGTGTGTGTGTTGTCGGTGTGTGTGTGTGTTGTCGGTGTGTGTGTGTGTGTTGTTGGTGTGTGTGTGTGTGTTTTGTGTGTGTGTGTGTTGTCGGTGTGTGTGTGTGTGTTGTCGGTGTGTGTGTGTGTTGTCGGTGTGTATGTGTGTGTGTTGTCAGTGTGTGTGTGTGTGTGTGTTGTCAGTGTGTGTGTGTTTATGTTTTGTCGGTGTGTGTGTGTGTGTGTTGTCGGTGTGTGTGTGTGTGTGTGTTGTCGGTGTGTGTGTGTGTTGTCGGTGTGTGTGTGTGTGTTGTTGGTGTGTGTGTGTGTGTTTTGTGTGTGTGTGTGTTGTCGGTTTGTGTGTGTGTGTGTTGTCGGTGTGTGTGTGTGTGTGTTGTCGGTGTGTGTGTGTGTGTGTTGTCGGTGTGTGTGTGTTGTCGGTGTGTGTGTGTGTTGTCGGTGTGTGTGTGTGTGTGTTGTCGGTGTCTGTGTGTGTGTTGTCGGTGTGTGTGTGTGTTGTCGGTGTGTGTGTGTGTGTTGTCGGTGTGTGTGTGTGTGTGTGTTGTCGGTGTGTGTTTGTGTGTTGTCGGTGTGTGTGTGTGTTGTCGGTGTGTGTGTGTGTGTTGTGTGTGTGTGTGTGTTGTCGGTGTGTGTGTGTGTGTTGTCAGTGTGTGTGTGTGTGTGTGTGTTGTCGGTGTGTGTGTGTGTGTTGTCGGTGTGTGTGTGTGTGTGTGTTGTCGGTGTGTGTGTGTGTGTGTGTTGTCGGTGTGTGTGTGTGTGTTGCCGGTGTGTGTGTGTGTGTTGTCGTTGTGTGTGTGTGTGTGTTGTCGGTGTGTGTGTGTGTGTTGTCGGTGTGTGTGTGTGTGTGTGTGTGTTGTCGGTGTGTGTGTGTGTGTGTTGTCGGTGTCTGTGTGTGTGTTGTCGGTGTGTGTGTGTGTGTTGTCGGTGTGTGTGTGTGTGTGTTGTCGGTGTGTGTGTGTGTGTTGTTGGTGTGTGTGTGTGTGTTGTCGGTGTTTGTGTGTGTTTGTTGTCGGTGTGTGTGTGTGTGTGTGTGTGTGTGTTGTCGGTGTGTGTGTGTGTGTTGTCGGTGTGTGTGTGTGTGTTGGCGGTGTGTGTGTGTGTGTTGTCGGTGTGTATGTGTGTGTGTTGTCAGTGTGTGTGTGTGTGTGTTGTCGGTGTGTGTGTGTTTATGTGTTGTCAGTGTGTGTGTGTGTGTGTTGTCGGTCTGAATGTGTGTGTGTGTTGTCGGTGTGTGTGTGTGTTGTCGGTGTGTGTGTGTGTGTTGTCGGTGTGTGTGTGTGTGTTGTCGGTGTGTATGTGTGTGTGTTGTCAGTGTGTGTGTGTGTGTGTGTGTTGTCGGTGTGTGTGTGTGTGTTGTCGGTGTGTGTGTGTGTGTGTTGTCGGTGTGTATGTGTGTGTGTTGTCAGTGTGTGTGTGTGTGTGTGTTGTCAGTGTGTGTGTGTTTATGTTTTGTCGGTGTGTGTGTGTGTGTGTTGTCGGTGTGTGTGTGTGTGTGTGTTGTCGGTGTGTGTGTGTGTTGTCGGTGTGTGTGTGTGTGTTGTCGGTGTGTGTGTGTGTGTGTTGTCGGTTTGTGTGTGTGTGTGTGTGTTGTCGGTGTGTGTGTGTGTGTTGTCGGTGTGTGTGTGTGTTGTCGGTGTGTGTGTGTGTGTTGTGTGTGTTTGTTGTCGGTGTGTGTGTGTGTGTGTTGTCGGTGTGTGTGTGTGTGTTGTCGGTGTGTGTGTGTGTGTTGTCGGTGTGTGTGTGTGTGTGTGTGTGTTGTCTGTGTGTGTGTGTGTGTTGTCGGTGTGTGTGTGTGTGTTGTCGGTGTGTGTGTGTGTGTGTTGTCAGTGTGTGTGTGTGTGTGTGTTGTCGGTGTTTGTGTGTGTGTGTTGTCGGTGTGTGTGTGTGTGTGTGTGTGTGTGTGTTGTCGGTGTGTGTGTGTGTGTTGTCGGTGTGTGTGTGTGTGTTGGCGGTGTGTGTGTGTGTGTTGTCGGTGTGTATGTGTGTGTGTTGTCAGTGTGTGTGTGTGTGTGTGTTGTCGGTGTGTGTGTGTTTATGTGTTGTCAGTGTGTGTGTGTGTGTGTTGTCGGTGTGTGTGTGTGTGTGTTGTCGGTGTGTGTGTGTGTTGTCGGTGTGTGTGTGTGTTGTCGGTGTGTGTGTGTGTTGTCGGTGTGTATGTGTGTGTGTTGTCAGTGTGTGTGTGTGTGTGTGTTGTCGGTGTGTGTGTGTGTGTTGTCGGTGTGTGTGTGTGTTGTCGGTGTGTATGTGTGTGTGTTGTCAGTGTGTGTGTGTGTGTGTGTTGTCAGTGTGTGTGTGTTTATGTTTTGTCGGTGTGTGTGTGTGTGTGTTGTCGGTGTGTGTGTGTGTGTGTGTTGTCGGTGTGTGTGTGTGTTGTCGGTGTGTGTGTGTGTGTTGTCGGTGTGTGTGTGTGTGTGTTGTCGGTTTGTGTGTGTGTGTGTGTGTTGTCGGTGTGTGTGTGTGTGTTGTCGGTGTGTGTGTGTGTTGTCGGTGTGTGTGTGTGTGTTGTGTGTGTTTGTTGTCGGTGTGTGTGTGTGTGTGTGTGTTGTCGGTGTGTGTGTGTGTGTTGTCGGTGTGTGTGTGTGTGTGTGTGTTGTCGGTGTGTGTGTGTGTGTTGTGTGTGTGTGTGTTGTCGATGTGTGTGTGTGTGTTGTCGATGTGTGTGTGTGTGTGTTGTCGGTGTGTGTGTGTGTGTCTTGTGTGTGTGTGTGTTGTCGGTGTGTGTGTGTGTGTTGTTGGTGTGTGTGTGTGTTTTGTGTGTGTGTGTGTTGTCGGTGTGTGTGTGTGTGTGTTGTCGGTGTGTGTGTGTGTGTGTTGTCGGTGTGTGTGTGTGTGTGTTGTCGGTGTGTGTGTGTGTGTTGTCGGTGTGTGTGTGTGTTGTCGGTGTGTGTGTGTGTGTGTTGTCGGTGTCTGTGTGTGTGTTGTCGGTGTGTGTGTGTGTTGTCGGTGTGTGTGTGTGTGTTGTCGGTGTGTGTGTGTGTGTTGTCGGTGTGTGTTTGTGTGTTGTCGGTGTTTGTGTGTGTTGTCGGTGTGTGTGTGTGTGTTGTGTGTGTGTGTGTGTTGTCGGTGTGTGTGTGTGTGTTGTCAGTGTGTGTGTGTGTGTGTGTTGTCGGTGTGTGTGTGTTGTCGGTGTGTGTGTGTGTGTGTTGTCGGTGTGTGTGTGTGTGTGTGTTGTCGGTGTGTGTGTTGCCGGTGTGTGTGTGTGTGTTGTCGTTGTGTGTGTGTGTGTGTTGTCGGTGTGTGTGTGTGTGTTGTCGGTGTGTGTGTGTGTGTGTGTGTTGTCGGTGTGTGTGTGTGTGTTGTCGGTGTGTGTGTGTGTGTGTTGTCGGTGTGTGTGTGTGATTGTTGTCGGTGTGTGTGTGTGTGTGTTGTCGGTGTGTGTGTGTTGTCGGTGTGTGTGTGTTGTCGGTGTGTGTGTGTGTGTGTTGTCGGTGTTTGTGTGTGTGTGTTGTCGGTGTGTGTGTGTGTGTGTGTGTGTTGTCGGTGTGTGTGTGTGTGTGTGTGTTGTCGGTGTGTGTGTGTGTGTTGTCGGTGTGTGTGTGTGTTGTCGGTGTGTATGTGTGTGTGTTGTCAGTGTGTGTGTGTGTGTGTTGTCGGTGTGTGTGTGTTTATGTGTTGTCAGTGTGTGTGTGTGTGTGTTGTCGGTGTGTGTGTGTGTGTGTTGTCGGTGTGTGTGTGTGTGTTGTCGGTGTGTGTGTGTTGTCGGTGTGTGTGTGTTGTCGGTGTGTGTGTGTGTTGTCGGTGTGTGTGTGTTGTCGGTGTGTGTGTGTGTTGTCGGTGTGTGTGTGTTGTCGGTGTGTGTATGTGTGTGTGTGTGTTGTCGGTGTGTGTGTGTGTGTTGTCGGTGTGTGTGTGTGTGTTGTCGGTGTGTGTGTGTGTGTGTTGTCGGTGTGTGTGTGTGTGTTGTTGGTGTGTGTGTGTGTGTTGTCGGTGTTTGTGTGTGTGTGTTGTCGGTGTGTGTGTGTGTGTGTGTGTGTGTGTGTTGTCGGTGTGTGTGTGTGTGTTGTCGGTGTGTGTGTGTTGTCGGTGTGTGTGTGTGTGTTGTCGGTGTGTGTGTGTGTGTTGTCGGTGTGTGTGTGTGTTGTCGGTGTGTGTGTGTGTGTTGTCGGTGTGTGTGTGTGTGTGTTGTCGGTTTGTGTGTGTGTGTGTGTGTTGTCGGTGTGTGTGTGTGTGTTGTCGGTGTGTGTGTGTGTTGTCGGTGTGTGTGTGTGTGTTGTGTGTGTTTGTTGTCGGTGTGTGTGTGTGTGTGTTGTCGGTGTGTGTGTGTGTGTTGTCGGTGTGTGTGTGTGTGTTGTCGGTGTGTGTGTGTGTGTGTGTGTGTTGTCTGTGTGTGTGTGTGTGTTGTCGGTGTGTGTGTGTGTGTTGTCGGTGTGTGTGTGTGTGTGTTGTCAGTGTGTGTGTGTGTGTGTGTTGTCGGTGTTTGTGTGTGTGTGTTGTCGGTGTGTGTGTGTGTGTGTGTGTGTGTGTGTTGTCGGTGTGTGTGTGTGTGTTGTCGGTGTGTGTGTGTGTGTTGGCGGTGTGTGTGTGTGTGTTGTCGGTGTGTATGTGTGTGTGTTGTCAGTGTGTGTGTGTGTGTGTGTTGTCGGTGTGTGTGTGTTTATGTGTTGTCAGTGTGTGTGTGTGTGTGTTGTCGGTGTGTGTGTGTGTGTGTTGTCGGTGTGTGTGTGTGTTGTCGGTGTGTGTGTGTGTTGTCGGTGTGTGTGTGTGTTGTCGGTGTGTATGTGTGTGTGTTGTCAGTGTGTGTGTGTGTGTGTGTTGTCGGTGTGTGTGTGTGTGTTGTCGGTGTGTGTGTGTGTTGTCGGTGTGTATGTGTGTGTGTTGTCAGTGTGTGTGTGTGTGTGTGTTGTCAGTGTGTGTGTGTTTATGTTTTGTCGGTGTGTGTTTGTGTGTGTTGTCGGTGTGTGTGTGTGTGTGTGTTGTCGGTGTGTGTGTGTGTTGTCGGTGTGTGTGTGTGTGTTGTCGGTGTGTGTGTGTGTGTGTTGTCGGTTTGTGTGTGTGTGTGTGTGTTGTCGGTGTGTGTGTGTGTGTTGTCGGTGTGTGTGTGTGTTGTCGGTGTGTGTGTGTGTGTTGTGTGTGTTTGTTGTCGGTGTGTGTGTGTGTGTGTGTGTTGTCGGTGTGTGTGTGTGTGTTGTCGGTGTGTGTGTGTGTGTGTGTGTTGTCGGTGTGTGTGTGTGTGTTGTGTGTGTGTGTGTTGTCGATGTGTGTGTGTGTGTTGTCGATGTGTGTGTGTGTGTGTTGTCGGTGTGTGTGTGTGTGTCTTGTGTGTGTGTGTGTTGTCGGTGTGTGTGTGTGTGTTGTTGGTGTGTGTGTGTGTTTTGTGTGTGTGTGTGTTGTCGGTGTGTGTGTGTGTGTGTTGTCGGTGTGTGTGTGTGTGTGTTGTCGGTGTGTGTGTGTGTGTGTTGTCGGTGTGTGTGTGTGTGTTGTCGGTGTGTGTGTGTGTTGTCGGTGTGTGTGTGTGTGTGTTGTCGGTGTCTGTGTGTGTGTTGTCGGTGTGTGTGTGTGTTGTCGGTGTGTGTGTGTGTGTTGTCGGTGTGTGTGTGTGTGTTGTCGGTGTGTGTGTGTGTTGTCGGTGTGTGTGTGTGTGTTGTCGGTGTGTGTGTGTGTGTTGTCGGTGTGTGTTTGTGTGTTGTCGGTGTTTGTGTGTGTTGTCGGTGTGTGTGTGTGTGTTGTGTGTGTGTGTGTGTTGTCGGTGTGTGTGTGTGTGTTGTCAGTGTGTGTGTGTGTGTGTGTTGTCGGTGTGTGTGTGTTGTCGGTGTGTGTGTGTGTGTGTTGTCGGTGTGTGTGTGTGTGTGTGTTGTCGGTGTGTGTGTTGCCGGTGTGTGTGTGTGTGTTGTCGTTGTGTGTGTGTGTGTTGTGTGTGTGTGTGTGTTGTCGGTGTGTGTGTGTGTGTTGTCAGTGTGTGTGTGTGTGTGTGTTGTCGGTGTGTGTGTGTTGTCGGTGTGTGTGTGTGTGTGTTGTCGGTGTGTGTGTGTGTGTGTGTTGTCGGTGTGTGTGTTGCCGGTGTGTGTGTGTGTGTTGTCGTTGTGTGTGTGTGTGTGTTGTCGGTGTGTGTGTGTGTGTTGTCGGTGTGTGTGTGTGTGTGTGTGTTGTCGGTGTGTGTGTGTGTGTTGTCGGTGTGTGTGTGTGTGTGTTGTCGGTGTGTGTGTGTGATTGTTGTCGGTGTGTGTGTGTGTGTGTTGTCGGTGTGTGTGTGTTGTCGGTGTGTGTGTGTTGTCGGTGTGTGTGTGTGTGTGTTGTCGGTGTTTGTGTGTGTGTTGTCGGTGTGTGTGTGTGTGTGTGTGTGTTGTCGGTGTGTGTGTGTGTGTGTGTGTTGTCGGTGTGTGTGTGTGTGTTGTCGGTGTGTGTGTGTGTTGTCGGTGTGTATGTGTGTGTGTTGTCAGTGTGTGTGTGTGTGTGTTGTCGGTGTGTGTGTGTTTATGTGTTGTCAGTGTGTGTGTGTGTGTGTTGTCGGTGTGTGTGTGTGTGTGTTGTCGGTGTGTGTGTGTTGTCGGTGTGTGTGTGTTGTCGGTGTGTGTGTGTTGTCGGTGTGTGTGTGTTGTCGGTGTGTGTGTGTGTTGTCGGTGTGTGTGTGTTGTCGGTGTGTGTATGTGTGTGTGTGTGTTGTCGGTGTGTGTGTGTGTGTTGTCGGTGTGTGTGTGTGTGTTGTCGGTGTGTGTGTGTGTGTGTTGTCGGTGTGTGTGTGTGTGTTGTTGGTGTGTGTGTGTGTGTTGTCGGTGTTTGTGTGTGTGTGTTGTCGGTGTGTGTGTGTGTGTGTGTGTGTGTGTGTTGTCGGTGTGTGTGTGTGTGTTGTCGGTGTGTGTGTGTTGTCGGTGTGTGTGTGTGTGTTGTCGGTGTGTGTGTGTGTGTTGTCGGTGTGTGTGTGTGTTGTCGGTGTGTGTGTGTGTTGTGTGTGTGTGTGTTGTCGGTGTGTGTGTGTGTGTTGTCGGTGTGTGTGTGTGTTGTCGGTGTGTGTGTGTGTGTGTTATCGGTGTCTGTGTGTGTGTTGTCGGTGTGTGTGTGTGTGTTGTCGGTGTGTGTGTGTGTTGTCGGTGTGTGTGTGTGTGTTGTTGGTGTGTGTGTGTGTGTGTTGTCGGTGTTTGTGTGTGTTTGTTGTCGGTGTGTGTGTGTGTGTGTGTGTGTGTGTTGTCGGTGTGTGTGTGTGTGTGTTGTCGGTGTGTGTGTGTGTGTTGGCGGTGTGTGTGTGTGTGTTGTCGGTGTGTATGTGTGTGTGTTGTCAGTGTGTGTGTGTGTGTGTTGTCGGTGTGTGTGTGTTTATGTGTTGTCAGTGTGTGTGTGTGTGTGTTGTCGGTCTGTGTGTGTGTGTGTTGTCGGTGTGTGTGTGTTTATGTGTTGTCAGTGTGTGTGTGTGTGTGTTGTCGGTCTGTGTGTGTGTGTGTTGTCGGTGTGTGTGTGTGTTGTCGGTGTGTGTGTGTGTGTGTTGTCGGTGTGTGTTGTCGGTGTGTATGTGTGTGTGTTGTCAGTGTGTGTGTGTGTGTGTGTTGTCGGTGTGTGTGTGTGTGTTGTCGGTGTGTGTGTGTGTGTGTTGTCGGTGTGTATGTGTGTGTGTTGTCAGTGTGTGTGTGTGTGTGTGTTGTCAGTGTGTGTGTGTTTATGTTTTGTCGGTGTGTGTGTTTGTGTGTTGTCGGTGTGTGTGTGTGTGTGTGTGTTGTCGGTGTGTGTGTGTGTTGTCGGTGTGTGTGTGTGTGTTGTCGGTGTGTGTGTGTGTGTGTTGTCGGTTTGTGTGTGTGTGTGTGTGTTGTCGGTGTGTGTGTGTGTGTTGTCGGTGTATGTGTGTGTTGTCGGTGTGTGTGTGTGTGTTGTGTGTGTTTGTTGTCGGTGTGTGTGTGTGTGTGTTGTCGGTGTGTGTGTGTGTGTTGTCGGTGTGTGTGTGTTTGTTGTCGGTGTGTGTGTGTGTGTGTGTGTTGTCGGTGTGTGTGTGTGTGTTGTCGGTGTGTGTGTGTGTGTTGTCGGTGTGTGTGTGTGTTGTCAGTGTGTGTGTGTGTGTGTTGTTGGTGTGTGTGTGTGTGTTGTCGGTGTTTGTGTGTGTGTGTTGTCGGTGTGTGTGTGTGTGTGTGTGTGTGTGTGTGTGTTGTCGGTGTGTGTGTGTTGTCGGTGTGTGTGTGTGTGTTGGCGGTGTGTGTGTGTGTGTTGTCGGTGTGTATGTGTGTGTGTTGTCAGTGTGTGTGTGTGTGTGTTGTCGGTGTGTGTGTGTTTATGTGTTGTCAGTGTGTGTGTGTGTGTGTTGTCGGTGTGTGTGTGTGTGTGTTGTCGGTGTGTGTGTGTGTTGTCGGTGTGTGTGTGTGTTGTCGGTGTGTGTGTGTGTTGTCGGTGTGTATGTGTGTGTGTTGTCAGTGTGTGTGTGTGTGTGTGTTGTCGGTGTGTGTGTGTGTGTTGTCGGTGTGTGTGTGTGTTGTCGGTGTGTATGTGTGTGTGTTGTCAGTGTGTGTGTGTGTGTGTGTTGTCAGTGTGTGTGTGTTTATGTTTTGTCGGTGTGTGTGTGTGTGTGTTGTCGGTGTGTGTGTGTGTGTTGTCGGTGTGTGTGTGTGTTGTCGGTGTGTGTGTGTGTGTTGTCGGTGTGTGTGTGTGTGTGTTGTCGGTTTGTGTGTGTGTGTTGTCGGTGTGTGTGTGTGTGTGTTGTCGGTGTGTGTGTGTGTTGTCGGTGTGTGTGTGTGTGTTGTGTGTGTTTGTTGTCGGTGTGTGTGTGTGTGTGTTGTCGGTGTGTGTGTGTGTTGTCGGTGTGTGTGTGTGTGTGTGTTGTCGGTGTGTGTGTGTGTGTTGTGTGTGTGTGTGTTGTCGGTGTGTGTGTGTGTGTTGTCGATGTGTGTGTGTGTGTTGTCGGTGTGTGTGTGTGTGTCTTGTGTGTGTGTGTGTTGTCGGTGTGTGTGTGTGTGTTGTTGGTGTGTGTGTGTGTGTTTTGTGTGTGTGTGTGTTGTCGGTGTGTGTGTGTGTGTGTTGTCGGTGTGTGTGTGTGTGTGTTGTCGGTGTGTGTGTGTGTGTGTTGTCGGTGTGTGTGTGTGTGTTGTCGGTGTGTGTGTGTGTTGTCGGTGTGTGTGTGTGTGTGTTGTCGGTGTCTGTGTGTGTGTTGTCGGTGTGTGTGTGTGTTGTCGGTGTGTGTGTGTGTGTTGTCGGTGTGTGTGTGTGTGTGTGTGGTCGGTGTGTGTTTGTGTGTTGTCGGTGTGTGTGTGTGTTGTCGGTGTGTGTGTGTGTGTTGTGTGTGTGTGTGTGTTGTCGGTGTGTGTGTGTGTGTTGTCAGTGTGTGTGTGTGTGTGTGTTGTCGGTGTGTGTGTGTGTGTTGTCGGTGTGTGTGTGTGTGTGTTGTCGGTGTGTGTGTGTGTGTGTGTTGTCGGTGTGTGTGTGTGTGTTGCCGGTGTGTGTGTGTGTGTTGTCGTTGTGTGTGTGTGTGTGTTGTCGGTGTGTGTGTGTGTGTTGTCGGTGTGTGTGTGTGTGTGTGTGTGTTGTCGGTGTGTGTGTGTGTGTGTTGTCGGTGTCTGTGTGTGTGTTGTCGGTGTGTGTGTGTGTGTTGTCGGTGTGTGTGTGTGTGTGTTGTCGGTGTGTGTGTGTGTGTTGTTGGTGTGTGTGTGTGTGTTGTCGGTGTTTGTGTGTGTTTGTTGTCGGTGTGTGTGTGTGTGTGTGTGTGTGTGTTGTCGGTGTGTGTGTGTGTGTTGTCGGTGTGTGTGTGTGTGTTGGCGGTGTGTGTGTGTGTGTTGTCGGTGTGTATGTGTGTGTGTTGTCAGTGTGTGTGTGTGTGTGTTGTCGGTGTGTGTGTGTTTATGTGTTGTCAGTGTGTGTGTGTGTTGTCGGTCTGTGTGTGTGTGTGTTGTCGGTGTGTGTGTGTGTTGTCGGTGTGTGTGTGTGTTGTCGGTGTGTGTGTGTGTGTGTTGTCGGTGTGTATGTGTGTGTGTTGTCGGTGTGTGTGTGTGTGTTGTCGGTGTGTGTGTGTGTGTGTTGTCGGTGTGTATGTGTGTGTGTTGTCAGTGTGTGTGTGTGTGTGTGTTGTCAGTGTGTGTGTGTTTATGTTTTGTCGGTGTGTGTGTGTGTGTGTTGTTGGTGTGTGTGTGTGTGTTGTCGGTGTTTGTGTGTGTGTGTTGTCGGTGTGTGTGTGTGTGTGTGTGTGTGTGTGTGTTGTCGGTGTGTGTGTGTGTGTTGTCGGTGTGTGTGTGTGTGTTGGCGGTGTGTGTGTGTGTGTTGTCGGTGTGTATGTGTGTGTGTTGTCAGTGTGTGTGTGTGTGTGTTGTCGGTGTGTGTGTGTTTATGTGTTGTCAGTGTGTGTGTGTGTGTGTTGTCGGTGTGTGTGTGTGTGTGTTGTCGGTGTGTGTGTGTGTTGTCGGTGTGTGTGTGTGTTGTCGGTGTGTGTGTGTGTTGTCGGTGTGTATGTGTGTGTGTTGTCAGTGTGTGTGTGTGTGTGTGTTGTCGGTGTGTGTGTGTCTGTTGTCGGTGTGTGTGTGTGTTGTCGGTGTGTATGTGTGTGTGTTGTCAGTGTGTGTGTGTGTGTGTGTTGTCAGTGTGTGTGTGTTTATGTTTTGTCGGTGTGTGTGTGTGTGTGTTGTCGGTGTGTGTGTGTGTGTGTGTGTTGTCGGTGTGTGTGTGTGTGTTGTCGGTGTGTGTGTGTGTTGTCGGTTTGTGTGTGTGTGTGTGTTGTCGGTGTGTGTGTGTGTGTTGTCGGTGTGTGTGTGTGTTGTCGGTGTGTGTGTGTGTGTTGTGTGTGTTTGTTGTCGGTGTGTGTGTGTGTGTGTTGTCGGTGTGTGTGTGTGTGTTGTCGGTGTGTGTGTGTGTGTGTGTTGTCGGTGTGTGTGTGTGTGTTGTGTGTGTGTGTGTTGTCGGTGTGTGTGTGTGTGTTGTCGATGTGTGTGTGTGTGTGTTGTCGGTGTGTGTGTGTGTGTCTTGTGTGTGTGTGTGTTGTCGGTGTGTGTGTGTGTGTTGTTGGTGTGTGTGTGTGTGTTTTGTGTGTGTGTGTGTTGTCGGTGTGTGTGTGTGTGTGTGTGTTGTCGGTGTGTGTGTGTGTGTGTTGTCGGTGTGTGTGTGTGTGTGTTGTCGGTGTGTGTGTGTGTGTTGTCGGTGTGTGTGGGTGTTGTCGGTGTATGTGTGTGTGTGTTGTCGGTGTCTGTGTGTGTGTTGTCGGTGTGTGTGTGTGTGTGTTGTCGGTTTGTGTGTGTGTGTGTGTGTTGTCGGTGTGTGTGTGTGTGTTGTCGGTGTATGTGTGTGTTGTCGGTGTGTGTGTGTGTGTTGTGTGTGTTTGTTGTCGGTGTGTGTGTGTGTGTGTTGTCGGTGTGTGTGTGTGTGTTGTCGGTGTGTGTGTGTTTGTTGTCGGTGTGTGTGTGTGTGTGTGTGTTGTCGGTGTGTGTGTGTGTGTTGTCGGTGTGTGTGTGTGTGTTGTCGGTGTGTGTGTGTGTGTGTTGTCAGTGTGTGTGTGTGTGTGTTGTTGGTGTGTGTGTGTGTGTTGTCGGTGTTTGTGTGTGTGTGTTGTCGGTGTGTGTGTGTGTGTGTGTGTGTTGTCGGTGTGTGTGTGTTGTCGGTGTGTGTGTGTGTGTTGGCGGTGTGTGTGTGTGTGTTGTCGGTGTGTATGTGTGTGTGTTGTCAGTGTGTGTGTGTGTGTGTTGTCGGTGTGTGTGTGTTTATGTGTTGTCAGTGTGTGTGTGTGTGTGTTGTCGGTGTGTGTGTGTGTGTGTTGTCGGTGTGTGTGTGTGTTGTCGGTGTGTGTGTGTGTTGTCGGTGTGTGTGTGTGTTGTCGGTGTGTATGTGTGTGTGTTGTCAGTGTGTGTGTGTGTGTGTGTTGTCGGTGTGTGTGTGTGTGTTGTCGGTGTGTGTGTGTGTTGTCGGTGTGTATGTGTGTGTGTTGTCAGTGTGTGTGTGTGTGTGTGTTGTCAGTGTGTGTGTGTTTATGTTTTGTCGGTGTGTGTGTGTGTGTGTTGTCGGTGTGTGTGTGTTGTCGGTGTGTGTGTGTGTTGTCGGTGTGTGTGTGTGTGTTGTCGGTGTGTGTGTGTGTGTGTTGTCGGTTTGTGTGTGTGTGTGTGTGTTGTCGGTGTGTGTGTGTGTGTGTTGTCGGTGTGTGTGTGTGTTGTCGGTGTGTGTGTGTGTGTTGTGTGTGTTTGTTGTCGGTGTGTGTGTGTGTGTGTTGTCGGTGTGTGTGTGTGTTGTCGGTGTGTGTGTGTGTGTGTGTTGTCGGTGTGTGTGTGTGTGTTGTGTGTGTGTGTGTTGTCGGTGTGTGTGTGTGTGTTGTCGATGTGTGTGTGTGTGTGTTGTCGGTGTGTGTGTGTGTGTCTTGTGTGTGTGTGTGTTGTCGGTGTGTGTGTGTGTGTTGTTGGTGTGTGTGTGTGTGTTTTGTGTGTGTGTGTGTTGTCGGTGTGTGTGTGTGTGTGTTGTCGGTGTGTGTGTGTGTGTGTTGTCGGTGTGTGTGTGTGTGTGTTGTCGGTGTGTGTGTGTGTGTTGTCGGTGTGTGTGTGTGTTGTCGGTGTGTGTGTGTGTGTGTTGTCGGTGTCTGTGTGTGTGTTGTCGGTGTGTGTGTGTGTTGTCGGTGTGTGTGTGTGTGTTGTCGGTGTGTGTGTGTGTGTGTGTTGTCGGTGTGTGTTTGTGTGTTGTCGGTGTGTGTGTGTGTTGTCGGTGTGTGTGTGTGTGTTGTGTGTGTGTGTGTGTTGTCGGTGTGTGTGTGTGTGTTGTCAGTGTGTGTGTGTGTGTGTGTTGTCGGTGTGTGTGTGTGTGTTGTCGGTGTGTGTGTGTGTGTGTTGTCGGTGTGTGTGTGTGTGTGTTGTCGGTGTGTGTGTGTGTGTTGCCGGTGTGTGTGTGTGTGTTGTCGTTGTGTGTGTGTGTGTGTTGTCGGTGTGTGTGTGTGTGTTGTCGGTGTGTGTGTGTGTGTGTGTGTGTTGTCGGTGTGTGTGTGTGTGTGTTGTCGGTGTCTGTGTGTGTGTTGTCGGTGTGTGTGTGTGTGTTGTCGGTGTGTGTGTGTGTGTGTGTTGTCGGTGTGTGTGTGTGTGTTGTTGGTGTGTGTGTGTGTGTTGTCGGTGTTTGTGTGTGTTTGTTGTCGGTGTGTGTGTGTGTGTGTGTGTGTGTGTTGTCGGTGTGTGTGTGTGTGTTGTCGGTGTGTGTGTGTGTGTTGGCGGTGTGTGTGTGTGTGTTGTCGGTGTGTATGTGTGTGTGTTGTCAGTGTGTGTGTGTGTGTGTTGTCGGTGTGTGTGTGTTTATGTGTTGTCAGTGTGTGTGTGTGTGTGTTGTCGGTCTGTGTGTGTGTGTGTTGTCGGTGTGTGTGTGTGTTGTCGGTGTGTGTGTGTGTGTTGTCGGTGTGTGTGTGTGTGTGTTGTCGGTGTGTATGTGTGTGTGTTGTCGGTGTGTGTGTGTGTGTTGTCGGTGTGTGTGTGTGTGTGTTGTCGGTGTGTATGTGTGTGTGTTGTCAGTGTGTGTGTGTGTGTGTGTTGTCAGTGTGTGTGTGTTTATGTTTTGTCGGTGTGTGTGTGTGTGTGTTGTTGGTGTGTGTGTGTGTGTTGTCGGTGTTTGTGTGTGTGTGTTGTCGGTGTGTGTGTGTGTGTGTGTGTGTGTGTGTGTTGTCGGTGTGTGTGTGTGTGTTGTCGGTGTGTGTGTGTGTGTTGGCGGTGTGTGTGTGTGTGTTGTCGGTGTGTATGTGTGTGTGTTGTCAGTGTGTGTGTGTGTGTGTTGTCGGTGTGTGTGTGTTTATGTGTTGTCAGTGTGTGTGTGTGTGTGTTGTCGGTGTGTGTGTGTGTGTGTTGTCGGTGTGTGTGTGTGTTGTCGGTGTGTGTGTGTGTTGTCGGTGTGTGTGTGTGTTGTCGGTGTGTATGTGTGTGTGTTGTCAGTGTGTGTGTGTGTGTGTGTTGTCGGTGTGTGTGTGTCTGTTGTCGGTGTGTGTGTGTGTTGTCGGTGTGTATGTGTGTGTGTTGTCAGTGTGTGTGTGTGTGTTGTCAGTGTGTGTGTGTTTATGTTTTGTCGGTGTGTGTGTGTGTGTGTTGTCGGTGTGTGTGTGTGTGTGTGTTGTCGGTGTGTGTGTGTGTTGTCGGTGTGTGTGTGTGTGTTGCCGGTGTGTGTGTGTGTGTGTTGTCGGTTTGTGTGTGTGTGTGTGTTGTCGGTGTGTGTGTGTGTGTTGTCGGTGTGTGTGTGTGTTGTCGGTGTGTGTGTGTGTGTTGTGTGTGTTTGTTGTCGGTGTGTGTGTGTGTGTGTTGTCGGTGTGTGTGTGTGTGTTGTCGGTGTGTGTGTGTGTGTGTGTTGTCGGTGTGTGTGTGTGTGTTGTGTGTGTGTGTGTTGTCGGTGTGTGTGTGTGTGTTGTCGATGTGTGTGTGTGTGTGTTGTCGGTGTGTGTGTGTGTGTCTTGTGTGTGTGTGTGTTGTCGGTGTGTGTGTGTGTGTTGTTGGTGTGTGTGTGTGTGTTTTGTGTGTGTGTGTGTTGTCGGTGTGTGTGTGTGTGTGTTGTCGGTGTGTGTGTGTGTGTGTTGTCGGTGTGTGTGTGTGTGTGTTGTCGGTGTGTGTGTGTGTGTTGTCGGTGTGTGTGGGTGTTGTCGGTGTGTGTGTGTGTGTGTTGTCGGTGTCTGTGTGTGTGTTGTCGGTGTGTGTGTGTGTTGTCGGTGTGTGTGTGTGTGTTGTCGGTGTGTGTGTGTGTGTTGTCGGTGTGTGTTTGTGTGTTGTCGGTGTGTGTGTGTGTTGTCGGTGTGTGTGTGTGTGTTGTGTGTGTGTGTGTGTTGTCGGTGTGTGTGTGTGTGTTGTCAGTGTGTGTGTGTGTGTGTGTTGTCGGTGTGTGTGTGTGTGTTGTCGGTGTGTGTGTGTGTGTGTTGTCGGTGTGTGTGTGTGTGTTGTCGGTGTGTGTGTGTGTGTTGCCGGTGTGTGTGTGTGTGTTGTCGTTGTGTGTGTGTGTGTGTTGTCGGTGTGTGTGTGTGTGTTGTCGGTGTGTGTGTGTGTGTGTGTGTTGTCGGTGTGTGTGTGTGTGTGTGTTGTCGGTGTGTGTGTGTGTGTGTTGTCGGTGTGTGTGTGTGATTGTTGTCGGTGTGTGTGTGTGTGTGTTGTCGGTGTGTGTGTGTTGTCGGTGTGTGTGTGTTGTCGGTGTGTGTGTGTGTGTGTTGTCGGTGTTTGTGTGTGTGTGTTGTCGGTGTGTGTGTGTGTGTGTGTGTGTTGTCGGTGTGTGTGTGTGTGTGTTGTCGGTGTGTGTGTGTGTGTTGTCGGTGTGTGTGTGTGTTGTCGGTGTGTATGTGTGTGTGTTGTCAGTGTGTGTGTGTGTGTGTTGTCGGTGTGTGTGTGTTTATGTGTTGTCAGTGTGTGTGTTTATGTGTTGTCAGTGTGTGTGTGTGTGTGTGTTGTCGGTGTGTGTGTGTGTGTGTGTTGTCGGTGTGTGTGTGTGTGTTGCCGGTGTGTGTGTGTGTGTTGTCGTTGTGTGTGTGTGTGTGTTGTCGGTGTGTGTGTGTGTGTTGTCGGTGTGTGTGTGTGTGTGTGTGTGTTGTCGGTGTGTGTGTGTGTGTTGTCGGTGTGTGTGTGTGTGTGTTGTCGGTGTGTGTGTGTGATTGTTGTCGGTGTGTGTGTGTGTGTGTTGTCGGTGTGTGTGTGTTGTCGGTGTGTGTGTGTTGTCGGTGTGTGTGTGTGTGTGTTGTCGGTGTTTGTGTGTGTGTGTTGTCGGTGTGTGTGTGTGTGTGTGTGTGTTGTCGGTGTGTGTGTGTGTGTGTTGTCGGTGTGTGTGTGTGTTGTCGGTGTGTGTGTGTGTTGTCGGTGTGTATGTGTGTGTGTTGTCAGTGTGTGTGTGTGTGTGTTGTCGGTGTGTGTGTGTTTATGTGTTGTCAGTGTGTGTGTGTGTGTGTTGTCGGTGTGTGTGTGTGTGTGTTGTCGGTGTGTGTGTGTGTTGTCGGTGTGTGTGTGTGTGTGTGTGTGTGTTGTCGGTGTGTGTGTGTGTGTGTGTTGTCGGTGTGTGTGTGTGTGTGTTGTCGGTGTGTGTGTGTGTGTGTGTGTGTGTGTGTTGTCGGTGTGTGTGTGTTGTCGGTGTGTGTGTGTGTGTTGTCGGTGTGTGTGTGTGTTGTCGGTGTGTGTGTGTGTGTGGTGTCGGTGTGTGTGTGTGTGTGTGTGTGTGTTGTCGGTGTGTGTGTGTGTGTTGTCGATGTGTGTGTGTGTCTTGTCGGTGTGTGTGTGTGTGTGTTGTCGGTGTCTGTGTGTGTGTTGTCGGTGTGTGTGTGTGTGTTGTCGGTGTGTGTGTTTGTGTGTGTTGCCGGTGAGTGTGTGTTGTCGGTGTGTGTGTGTGTGTGTTGTCGGTGTGTGTGTGTGTGTTGTCGGTGTGTGTGTGTGTGTGTGTGTGTTGTCGGTGTGTGTGTGTGTGTTGTCGGTGTGTGTGTGTGTGGTGTCGGTGTGTGTGTGTGTGTGTTGTCGGTGTGTGTGTGTGTGTTGTTGGTGTGTGTGTGTGTGTTGTCGGTGTTTGTGTGTGTGTGTTGTCGGTGTGTGTGTGTGTGTGTGTGTGTGTGTTGTCGGTGTGTGTGTGTGTTGTCGGTGTGTGTGTGTTGTCGGTGTGTGTGTTGTCGGTGTGTGTGTGTGTGTTGTCGGTGTGTGTGTGTGTTGTCGGTGTGTGTGTGTGTTGTGTGTGTGTGTGTTGTCGGTGTGTGTGTGTGTGTTGTCGGTGTGTGTGTGTGTTGTCGGTGTGTGTGTGTGTGTGTTGTCGGTGTCTGTGTGTGTGTTGTCGGTGTGTGTGTGTGTGTTGTCGGTGTGTGTGTGTGTGTGTTGTCGGTGTGTGTGTGTGTGTTGTTGGTGTGTGTGTGTGTGTTGTCGGTGTGTGTGTGTGTGTTGGCGGTGTGTGTGTGTGTGTTGTCGGTGTGTATGTGTGTGTGTTGTCAGTGTGTGTGTGTGTGTGTTGTCGGTGTGTGTGTGTTTATGTGTTGTCAGTGTGTGTGTGTGTGTGTTGTCGGTCTGTGTGTGTGTGTGTTGTCGGTGTGTGTGTGTGTGTTGTCGGTGTGTGTGTGTGTGTTGTCGGTGTGTGTGTGTGTGTGTTGTCGGTGTGTATGTGTGTGTGTTGTCAGTGTGTGTGTGTGTGTGTGTTGTCGGTGTGTGTGTGTGTGTTGTCGGTGTGTGTGTGTGTGTTGGCGGTGTGTGTGTGTGTGTTGTCGGTGTGTATGTGTGTGTGTTGTCAGTGTGTGTGTGTGTGTGTTGTCGGTGTGTGTGTGTTTATGTGTTGTCAGTGTGTGTGTGTGTGTGTTGTCGGTCTGTGTGTGTGTGTGTTGTCGGTGTGTGTGTGTGTGTTGTCGGTGTGTGTGTGTGTGTTGTCGGTGTGTGTGTGTGTGTGTTGTCGGTGTGTATGTGTGTGTGTTGTCAGTGTGTGTGTGTGTGTGTGTTGTCGGTGTGTGTGTGTGTGTTGTCGGTGTGTGTGTGTGTGTGTTGTCGGTGTGTATGTGTGTGTGTTGTCAGTGTGTGTGTGTGTGTTTGTTGTCAGTGTGTGTGTGTTTATGTTTTGTCGGTGTGTGTGTGTGTGTGTTGTCGGTGTGTGTGTGTGTGTGTTGTCGGTGTGTGTGTGTGTTGTCGGTGTGTGTGTGTGTGTTGTCGGTGTGTGTGTGTGTGTGTTGTCGGTTTGTGTGTGTGTGTGTGTGTTGTCGGTGTGTGTGTGTGTGTTATCGGTGTGTGTGTGTGTTGTCGGTGTGTGTGTGTGTGTTGTGTGTGTTTGTTGTCGGTGTGTGTGTGTGTGTGTTGTCGGTTTGTGTGTGTGTGTTGTCGGTGTGTGTGTGTGTGTTGTCGGTGTGTGTGTGTGTGTGTGTGTGTTGTCGGTGTGTGTGTGTGTGTTGTCGGTGTGTGTGTGTGTGTTGTCGGTGTGTGTGTGTGTGTGTTGTCAGTGTGTGTGTGTGTGTGTTGTTGGTGTGTGTGTGTGTGTTGTCGGTGTGTGTGTGTGTGTGTTGTCGGTGTGTGTGTGTGTGTGTGTGTGTGTGTGTGTGTTGTCGGTGTGTGTGTGTGTGTGTTGTCGGTGTTTGTGTGTGTGTGTTGTCGGTGTGTGTGTGTGTGTGTGTGTGTTGTCGGTGTGTGTGTGTGTGTGTTGTCGGTGTGTGTGTGTGTGTTGTCGGTGTGTGTGTGTGTTGTCGGTGTGTATGTGTGTGTGTTGTCAGTGTGTGTGTGTGTGTGTTGTCGGTGTGTGTGTGTTTATGTGTTGTCAGTGTGTGTGTTTATGTGTTGTCAGTGTGTGTGTGTGTGTGTTGTCGGTGTGTGTGTGTGTGTGTGTTGTCGGTGTGTGTGTGTGTGTTGCCGGTGTGTGTGTGTGTGTTGTCGTTGTGTGTGTGTGTGTGTTGTCGGTGTGTGTGTGTGTGTTGTCGGTGTGTGTGTGTGTGTGTGTGTGTTGTCGGTGTGTGTGTGTGTGTTGTCGGTGTGTGTGTGTGTGTGTTGTCGGTGTGTGTGTGTGATTGTTGTCGGTGTGTGTGTGTGTGTGTTGTCGGTGTGTGTGTGTTGTCGGTGTGTGTGTGTTGTCGGTGTGTGTGTGTGTGTGTTGTCGGTGTTTGTGTGTGTGTGTTGTCGGTGTGTGTGTGTGTGTGTGTTGTCGGTGTGTGTGTGTGTGTGTTGTCGGTGTGTGTGTGTGTGTTGTCGGTGTGTGTGTGTGTTGTCGGTGTGTATGTGTGTGTCTTGTCAGTGTGTGTGTGTGTGTGTTGTCGGTGTGTGTGTGTTTATGTGTTGTCAGTGTGTGTGTGTGTGTGTTGTCGGTGTGTGTGTGTGTGTGTTGTCGGTGTGTGTGTGTGTTGTCGGTGTGTGTGTGTGTGTTGTCGGTGTGTGTGTGTGTTGTCGGTTTGTGTGTGTGTGTGTGTGTTGTCGGTGTGTGTGTGTGTGTTGTCGGTGTGTGTGTGTGTTGTCGGTGTGTGTGTGTGTGTGTGTGTTGTCGGTGTGTGTGTGTGTGTTGTCGGTGTTTGTGTGTGTGTGTGTTGTCAGTGTATGTGTGTGTGTGTGTGTTGTCGGTGTGTGTGTGTGTGTGTGTGTGTGTTGTCGGTGTGTGTGTGTGTGTGTGTTGTCGGTGTGTGTGTGTGTGTGTTGTCGGTGTGTGTGTGTGTGTGTGTGTGTGTGTGTTGTCGGTGTGTGTGTGTTGTCGGTGTGTGTGTGTGTGTTGTCGGTGTGTGTGTGTGTTGTCGGTGTGTGTGTGTGTGTGGTGTCGGTGTGTGTGTGTGTGTGTGTGTGTGTTGTCGGTGTGTGTGTGTGTGTTGTCGATGTGTGTGTGTGTCTTGTCGGTGTGTGTGTGTGTGTGTTGTCGGTGTCTGTGTGTGTGTTGTCGGTGTGTGTGTGTGTGTTGTCGGTGTGTGTGTTTGTGTGTGTTGCCGGTGAGTGTGTGTTGTCGGTGTGTGTGTGTGTGTGTTGTCGGTGTGTGTGTGTGTGTTGTCGGTGTGTGTGTGTGTGTGTGTGTGTTGTCGGTGTGTGTGTGTGTGTTGTCGGTGTGTGTGTGTGTGGTGTCGGTGTGTGTGTGTGTGTGTTGTCGGTGTGTGTGTGTGTGTTGTTGGTGTGTGTGTGTGTGTTGTCGGTGTTTGTGTGTGTGTGTTGTCGGTGTGTGTGTGTGTGTGTGTGTGTGTGTTGTCGGTGTGTGTGTGTGTGTTGTCGGTGTGTGTGTGTTGTCGGTGTGTGTGTTGTCGGTGTGTGTGTGTGTGTTGTCGGTGTGTGTGTGTGTTGTCGGTGTGTGTGTGTGTTGTGTGTGTGTGTGTTGTCGGTGTGTGTGTGTGTGTTGTCGGTGTGTGTGTGTGTTGTCGGTGTGTGTGTGTGTGTGTTGTCGGTGTCTGTGTGTGTGTTGTCGGTGTGTGTGTGTGTGTTGTCGGTGTGTGTGTGTGTGTGTTGTCGGTGTGTGTGTGTGTGTTGTTGGTGTGTGTGTGTGTTGTCGGTGTTTGTGTGTGTTTGTTGTCGGTGTGTGTGTGTGTGTGTGTGTGTTGTCGGTGTGTGTGTGTGTGTTGTCGGTGTGTGTGTGTGTGTTGGCGGTGTGTGTGTGTGTGTGTTGTCGGTGTGTATGTGTGTGTGTTGTCAGTGTGTGTGTGTGTGTGTTGTCGGTGTGTGTGTGTTTATGTGTTGTCAGTGTGTGTGTGTGTGTGTTGTCGGTCTGTGTGTGTGTGTGTTGTCGGTGTGTGTGTGTGTGTTGTCGGTGTGTGTGTGTGTGTTGTCGGTGTGTGTGTGTGTGTGTTGTCGGTGTGTATGTGTGTGTGTTGTCAGTGTGTGTGTGTGTGTGTGTTGTCGGTGTGTGTGTGTGTGTTGTCGGTGTGTGTGTGTGTGTGTTGTCGGTGTGTATGTGTGTGTGTTGTCAGTGTGTGTGTGTGTGTTTGTTGTCAGTGTGTGTGTGTTTATGTTTTGTCGGTGTGTGTGTGTGTGTGTTGTCGGTGTGTGTGTGTGTGTGTGTTGTCGGTGTGTGTGTGTGTTGTCGGTGTGTGTGTGTGTGTTGTCGGTGTGTGTGTGTGTGTGTTGTCGGTTTGTGTGTGTGTGTGTGTGTTGTCGGTGTGTGTGTGTGTGTTATCGGTGTGTGTGTGTGTTGTCGGTGTGTGTTTGTGTGTTGTGTCAGTGTGTGTGTGTGTGTGTTGTCGGTGTGTGTGTGTTTATGTGTTGTCAGTGTGTGTGTGTGTGTGTTGTCGGTCTGTGTGTGTGTGTGTTGTCGGTGTGTGTGTGTGTGTTGTCGGTGTGTGTGTGTGTGTTGTCGGTGTGTGTGTGTGTGTGTTGTCGGTGTGTATGTGTGTGTGTTGTCAGTGTGTGTGTGTGTGTGTGTTGTCGGTGTGTGTGTGTGTGTTGTCGGTGTGTGTGTGTGTGTGTTGTCGGTGTGTATGTGTGTGTGTTGTCAGTGTGTGTGTGTGTGTTTGTTGTCAGTGTGTGTGTGTTTATGTTTTGTCGGTGTGTGTGTGTGTGTGTTGTCGGTGTGTGTGTGTGTGTGTGTTGTCGGTGTGTGTGTGTGTTGTCGGTGTGTGTGTGTGTGTTGTCGGTGTGTGTGTGTTGTCGGTGTGTGTGTTGTCGGTGTGTGTGTGTGTGTTGTCGGTGTGTGTGTGTGTTGTCGGTGTGTGTGTGTGTTGTGTGTGTGTGTGTTGTCGGTGTGTGTGTGTGTGTTGTCGGTGTGTGTGTGTGTTGTCGGTGTGTGTGTGTGTGTGTTGTCGGTGTCTGTGTGTGTGTTGTCGGTGTGTGTGTGTGTGTTGTCGGTGTGTGTGTGTGTGTGTTGTCGGTGTGTGTGTGTGTGTTGTTGGTGTGTGTGTGTGTTGTCGGTGTTTGTGTGTGTTTGTTGTCGGTGTGTGTGTGTGTGTGTGTGTGTTGTCGGTGTGTGTGTGTGTGTTGTCGGTGTGTGTGTGTGTGTTGGCGGTGTGTGTGTGTGTGTGTTGTCGGTGTGTATGTGTGTGTGTTGTCAGTGTGTGTGTGTGTGTGTTGTCGGTGTGTGTGTGTTTATGTGTTGTCAGTGTGTGTGTGTGTGTGTTGTCGGTCTGTGTGTGTGTGTGTTGTCGGTGTGTGTGTGTGTGTTGTCGGTGTGTGTGTGTGTGTTGTCGGTGTGTGTGTGTGTGTGTTGTCGGTGTGTATGTGTGTGTGTTGTCAGTGTGTGTGTGTGTGTTGTCGGTGTGTGTGTGTGTGTTGTCGGTGTGTGTGTGTGTGTGTTGTCGGTGTGTATGTGTGTGTGTTGTCAGTGTGTGTGTGTGTGTTTGTTGTCAGTGTGTGTGTGTTTATGTTTTGTCGGTGTGTGTGTGTGTGTGTTGTCGGTGTGTGTGTGTGTGTGTGTTGTCGGTGTGTGTGTGTGTTGTCGGTGTGTGTGTGTGTGTTGTCGGTGTGTGTGTGTGTGTGTTGTCGGTTTGTGTGTGTGTGTGTGTGTTGTCGGTGTGTGTGTGTGTGTTATCGGTGTGTGTGTGTGTTGTCGGTGTGTGTTTGTGTGTTGTGTGTGTTTGTTGTCGGTGTGTGTGTGTGTGTGTTGTCGGTTTGTGTGTGTGTGTTGTCGGTGTGTGTGTGTGTGTTGTCGGTGTGTGTGTGTGTGTGTGTGTGTTGTCGGTGTGTGTGTGTGTGTTGTCGGTGTGTGTGTGTGTGTTGTCGGTGTGTGTGTGTGTGTGTTGTCAGTGTGTGTGTGTGTGTGTTGTTGGTGTGTGTGTGTGTGTTGTCGGTGTTTGTGTGTGTGTGTTGTCGGTGTGTGTGTGTGTGTGTGTGTGTGTGTGTGTTGTCGGTGTGTGTGTGTGTGTTGTCGGTGTGTGTGTGTGTGTTGGCGGTGTGTGTGTGTTGTCGGTGTGTATGTGTGTGTGTTGTCAGTGTGTGTGTGTGTGTGTTGTCGGTGTGTGTGTGTTTATGTGTTGTCAGTGTGTGTGTGTGTGTTGTTGGTGTGTGTGTGTGTGTGTTGTTGGTGTGTGTGTGTGTTGTCGGTGTGTGTGTGTGTTGTCGGTGTGTGTGTGTGTTGTCGGTGTGTATGTGTGTGTGTTGTCAGTGTGTGTGTGTGTGTGTGTGTTGTCGGTGTGTGTGTGTGTGTTGTCGGTGTGTGTGTGTGTTGTCGGTGTGTATGTGTGTGTGTTGTCAGTGTGTGTGTGTGTGTGTGTTGTCAGTGTGTGTGTGTTTATGTTTTGTCGGTGTGTGTGTGTGTGTGTTGTCGGTGTGTGTGTGTGTGTGTGTTGTCGGTGTGTGTGTGTGTTGTCGGTGTCTGTGTGTGTGTTGTCGGTGTGTGTGTGTGTGTGTTGTCGGTTTGTGTGTGTGTGTGTGTGTTGTCGGTGTGTGTGTGTGTGTTGTCGGTGTGTGTGTGTGTGTGTTGTCGGTGTGTGTGTGTTTATGTGTTGTCAGTGTGTGTGTGTGTGTGTTGTCGGTCTGTGTGTGTGTGTGTTGTCGGTGTGTGTGTGTGTTGTCGGTGTGTGTGTGTGTGTTGTCGGTGTGTGTGTGTGTGTGTTGTCGGTGTGTATGTGTGTGTGTTGTCAGTGTGTGTGTGTGTGTGTGTTGTCGGTGTGTGTGTGTGTGTTGTCGGTGTGTGTGTGTGTGTGTTGTCGGTGTGTATGTGTGTGTGTTGTCAGTGTGTGTGTGTGTGTGTGTTGTCAGTGTGTGTGTGTTTATGTTTTGTCGGTGTGTGTGTGTGTGTGTTGTCGGTGTGTGTGTGTGTGTTGTCGGTGTGTGTGTGTGTTGTCGGTGTGTGTGTGTGTGTTGTCGGTGTGTGTGTGTGTGTGTTGTCGGTTTGTGTGTGTGTGTGTGTGTTGTCGGTGTGTGTGTGTGTGTTGTCGGTGTGTGTGTGTTGTCGGTGTGTGTGTGTTGTGTGTGTTTGTTGTCGGTGTGTGTGTGTGTGTGTTGTCGGTGTGTGTGTGTGTGTTGTCGGTGTGTGTGTGTGTGTTGTCGGTGTGTGTGTGTGTGTGTGTGTGTTGTCGGTGTGTGTGTGTGTGTTGTCGGTGTGTGTGTGTGTTGTCGGTGTGTGTGTGTGTGTGTTGTCAGTGTGTGTGTGTGTGTGTTGTTGGTGTGTGTGTGTGTGTTGTCGGTGTTTGTGTGTGTGTGTTGTCGGTGTGTGTGTGTGTGTGTGTGTGTGTGTGTTGTCGGTGTGTGTGTGTTGTCGGTGTGTGTGTGTGTGTTGGCGGTGTGTGTGTGTTGTCGGTGTGTATGTGTGTGTGTTGTCAGTGTGTGTGTGTGTGTGTTGTCGGTGTGTGTGTGTTTATGTGTTGTCAGTGTGTGTGTGTGTGTTGTTGGTGTGTGTGTGTGTTGTCGGTGTGTGTGTGTGTTGTCGGTGTGTGTGTGTGTTGTCGGTGTGTGTGTGTGTTGTCGGTGTGTATGTGTGTGTGTTGTCAGTGTGTGTGTGTGTGTGTGTTGTCGGTGTGTGTGTGTGTGTGTTGTCGGTGTGTGTGTGTGTGTTGTCAGTGTGTGTGTGTGTGTGTGTTGTCGGTGTGTGTGTGTGTTGTCGGTGTGTATGTGTGTGTGTTGTCAGTGTGTGTGTGTGTGTGTGTTGTCAGTGTGTGTGTGTTTATGTTTTGTCGGTGTGTGTGTGTGTGTGTTGTCGGTGTGTGTGTGTGTGTGTGTTGTCGGTGTGTGTGTGTGTTGTCGGTGTGTGTGTGTGTGTTGTCGGTGTGTGTGTGTGTGTGTTGTCGGTGTGTGTGTGTGTGTTGTCGGTGTGTGTGTGTTTATGTGTTGTCGGTGTGTGTGTGTGTGTGTTGTCAGTGTGTGTGTGTGTGTGTGTTGTCGGTGTGTGTGTGTGTGTTGTCGGTGTGTGTGTGTGTTGTTGGTTTGTGTGTGTGTGTGTGTGTTGTCGGTGTGTGTGTGTGTGTTGTCGGTGTGTGTGTGTGTGTGTTGTCGGTGTGTGTGTGTGTGTTGTATGTGTGTGTCGGTGTGTGTGTGTGTCGGTGTGTATGTGTGTGTGTGTTGTCGGTGTGTGTGTGTGTGTGTTGTCGGTGTGTGTGTGTGTGTTGTCAGTGTGTGTGTGTGTGTGTGTTGTCGGTGTGTGTGTGTGTTGTCGGTGTGTATGTGTGTGTGTTGTCAGTGTGTGTGTGTGTGTGTGTTGTCAGTGTGTGTGTGTTTATGTTTTGTCGGTGTGTGTGTGTGTGTGTTGTCGGTGTGTGTGTGTGTGTGTGTTGTCGGTGTGTGTGTGTGTTGTCGGTGTGTGTGTGTGTGTTGTCGGTGTGTGTGTGTGTGTGTTGTCGGTGTGTGTGTGTGTGTTGTCGGTGTGTGTGTGTGTTGTCGGTGTGTGTGTGTGTGTTGTGTGTGTTTGTTGTCGGTGTGTGTGTGTGTGTGTTGTCGGTGTGTGTGTGTGTGTGTGTGTTGTCGGTGTGTGTGTGTGTGTTGTGTGTGTGTGTGTTGTCGGTGTGTGTGTGTGTGTTGTCGATGTGTGTGTGTGTGTGTTGTCGGTGTGTGTGTGTGTGTCTTGTGTGTGTGTGTGTTGTCGGTGTGTGTGTGTGTGTTGTCGGTGTGTGTGTGTGTGTTGTCGGTGTGTATGTGTGTGTGTTGTCAGTGTGTGTGTGTGTGTGTGTTGTCGGTGTGTGTGTGTTTATGTGTTGTCGGTGTGTGTGTGTGTGTGTTGTCAGTGTGTGTGTGTGTGTGTGTTGTCGGTGTGTGTGTGTGTGTTGTCGGTGTGTGTGTGTGTTGTTGGTTTGTGTGTGTGTGTGTGTGTTGTCGGTGTGTGTGTGTGTGTTGTCGGTGTGTGTGTGTGTGTGTTGTCGGTGTGTGTGTGTGTGTTGTATGTGTGTGTCGGTGTGTGTGTGTGTCGGTGTGTATGTGTGTGTGTGTTGTCGGTGTGTGTGTGTGTGTGTTGTCGGTGTGTGTGTGTGTGTTGTCAGTGTGTGTGTGTGTGTGTGTTGTCGGTGTGTGTGTGTGTTGTCGGTGTGTATGTGTGTGTGTTGTCAGTGTGTGTGTGTGTGTGTGTTGTCAGTGTGTGTGTGTTTATGTTTTGTCGGTGTGTGTGTGTGTGTGTTGTCGGTGTGTGTGTGTGTGTGTGTTGTCGGTGTGTGTGTGTGTTGTCGGTGTGTGTGTGTGTGTGTTGTCGGTGTGTGTGTGTGTGTGTTGTCGGTGTGTGTGTGTGTGTTGTCGGTGTGTGTGTGTGTTGTCGGTGTGTGTGTGTGTGTTGTGTGTGTTTGTTGTCGGTGTGTGTGTGTGTGTGTTGTCGGTGTGTGTGTGTGTGTGTGTGTTGTCGGTGTGTGTGTGTGTGTTGTGTGTGTGTGTGTTGTCGGTGTGTGTGTGTGTGTTGTCGATGTGTGTGTGTGTGTTGTCGGTGTGTGTGTGTGTGTCTTGTGTGTGTGTGTGTTGTCTTTGTGTGTGTGTGTGTTGTTGGTGTGTGTGTGTGTGTTTTGTGTGTGTGTGTGTTGTCGGTGTGTGTGTGTGTGTGTGTTGTCGGTGTGTGTGTGTGTGTGTTGTCGGTGTGTGTGTGTGTGTGTTGTCGGTGTGTGTGTGTGTGTTGTCGGTGTGTGTGTGTGTTGTCGGTGTGTGTGTGTGTGTGTTGTCGGTGTCTGTGTGTGTGTTGTCGGTGTGTGTGTGTGTTGTCGGTGTGTGTGTGTGTGTTGTCGGTGTGTGTGTGTGTGTGTGTTGTCGGTGTGTGTTTGTGTGTTGTCGGTGTGTGTGTGTGTTGTCGGTGTGTGTGTGTGTGTTGTGTGTGTGTGTGTGTTGTCGGTGTGTGTGTGTGTGTTGTCAGTGTGTGTGTGTGTGTGTGTTGTCGGTGTGTGTGTGTGTGTTGTCGGTGTGTGTGTGTGTGTGTTGTCGGTGTGTGTGTGTGTGTGTGTTGTCGGTGTGTGTGTGTGTGTTGCCGGTGTGTGTGTGTGTGTTGTCGTTGTGTGTGTGTGTGTGTTGTCGGTGTGTGTGTGTGTGTTGTCGGTGTGTGTGTGTGTGTGTTGTCGGTGTGTGTGTGTGATTGTTGTCGGTGTGTGTGTGTGTGTGTTGTCGGTGTGTGTGTGTTGTTGGTGTGTGTGTGTTGTCGGTGTGTGTGTGTGTGTGTTGTCGGTGTTTGTGTGTGTGTGTTGTCGGTGTGTGTGTGTGTGTGTGTTGTCGGTGTGTGTGTGTGTGTGTGTGTTGTCGGTGTGTGTGTGTGTGTTGTCGGTGTGTGTGTGTGTTGTCGGTGTGTATGTGTGTGTGTTGTCAGTGTGTGTGTGTGTGTGTTGTCGGTGTGTGTGTGTTTATGTGTTGTCAGTGTGTGTGTGTGTGTGTTGTCGGTGTGTGTGTGTGTGTGTTGTCGGTGTGTGTGTGTGTTGTCGGTGTGTGTGTGTGTGTTGTCGGTGTGTGTGTGTGTTGTCGGTTTGTGTGTGTGTGTGTGTGTTGTCGGTGTGTGTGTGTGTGTTGTCGGTGTGTGTGTGTGTTGTCGGTGTGTGTGTGTGTGTTGTGTGTGTGTGTCGGTGTGTGTGTGTTGTCGGTGTGTGTGTGTGTGTGTGTGTTGTCGGTGTGTGTGTGTGTGTTGTCGGTGTGTGTGTGTGTGTGTGTTGTCAGTGTATGTGTGTGTGTGTGTGTTGTCGGTGTGTGTGTGTGTGTGTGTGTTGTCGGTGTGTGTGTGTGTGTGTGTTGTCGGTGTGTGTGTGTATGTGTTGTCGGTGTGTGTGTGTGTGTGTGTGTGTGTTGTCGGTGTGTGTGTGTTGTCGGTGTGTGTGTGTGTGTTGTCGGTGTGTGTGTGTGTTGTCGGTGTGTGTGTGTGTGTGGTGTCGGTGTGTGTGTGTGTGTGTGTGTGTTGTCGGTGTGTGTGTGTGTGTTGTCGGTGTGTGTGTGTGTGTTGTCGGTGTGTGTGTGTGTGTTGTCGGTGTGTATGTGTGTGTGTTGTCAGTGTGTGTGTGTGTGTGTGTTGTCGGTGTGTGTGTGTTTATGTGTTGTCGGTGTGTGTGTGTGTGTGTTGTCAGTGTGTGTGTGTGTGTGTGTTGTCGGTGTGTGTGTGTGTGTTGTCGGTGTGTGTGTGTGTTGTTGGTTTGTGTGTGTGTGTGTGTGTTGTCGGTGTGTGTGTGTGTGTTGTCGGTGTGTGTGTGTGTGTGTTGTCGGTGTGTGTGTGTGTGTTGTATGTGTGTGTCGGTGTGTGTGTGTGTCGGTGTGTATGTGTGTGTGTGTTGTCGGTGTGTGTGTGTGTGTGTTGTCGGTGTGTGTGTGTGTGTTGTCAGTGTGTGTGTGTGTGTGTGTTGTCGGTGTGTGTGTGTGTGTGTGTGTGTGTTGTCGGTGTGTGTGTGTGTGTGTGTTGTCGGTGTGTGTGTGTGTGTGTTGTCGGTGTCTGTGTGTGTCGGTGTGTGTGTGTGTGTGTGTGTGTGTTGTCGGTGTGTGTGTGTGTGTTGTCGGTGTGTATGTGTGTGTGTTGTCAGTGTGTGTGTGTGTGTGTTGTCGGTGTGTGTTTATGTGTTGTCGGTGTGTGTGTGTGTAAAGTTGTCGGTGTGTGTGTGTGTGTGTGTTGTCGGTGTGTGTGTGTGTTGTCGGTGTGTGTGTGTGTGTGTTGTCGGTGTGTGTGTGTGTGTGTTGTTGGTTTGTGTGTGTGTGTGTGTGTTGTCGGTGTGTGTGTGTGAGTTGTCGGTGTGTGTGTGTGTGTGTGTTGTGTGTGTGTGTCGGTGTGTGTGTGTGTCGGTGTGTGTGTGTGTGTGTGTTGTCGGTGTGTGTGTGTGTGTGTTGTCGGTGTGTGTGTGTGTGTTGTCAGTGTGTGTGTGTGTGTGTGTGTTGTCGGTGTGTGTGTGTGTGTGTGTGTGTTGTCGGTGTGTGTGTGTGTGTGTGTGTGTGTTGTCGGTGTGTGTGTGTGTTGTCGGTGTGTGTGTGTGTGTGTGTGTTGTCGGTGTGTGTGTGTTTTCGGTGTGTGTGTGTGTGTTGTCGGTGTGTGTGTGTGTGTGTGTTGTCGGTGTGTGTGTGTGTGTGTGTGTGTGTGTTGTCGGTGTGTGTGTGTGTGTGTTGTCGGTGTGTGTGTGTGTGTTGTCGGTGTGTGTGTTTGTTGTCGGTGTGTATGTGTGTGTGTTGTCAGTGTGTGTGTGTGTGTGTGTTGTCCGTGTGTGTGTGTGTGTTGTCGGTGTGTGTGTGTGTTGTCGGTGTGTATGTGTGTGTGTTGTCAGTGTGTGTGTGTGTGTTGTCGGTGTGTGTGTGTGTGTGTTGTCGGTGTGTGTGTGTGTGTGTGTTGTCGGTGTGTGTGTGTGTTGTCGGTGTGTGTGTGTTGTCGGTGTGTGTGTGTTGTCGGTTTGTGTGTGTGTGTGTGTGTTGTCGGTGTGTGTGTGTGTTGTCGGTGTGTGTGTGTGTGTGTTGTCGGTGTGTGTGTGTGTGTGTGTTGTGTGTGTGTGTTGTCGGTGTGTGTGTGTGTGTGTGTTGTCGGTGTGTGTGTGTTGTCGGTGTGTGTGTGTGTGTTGTCGGTGTGTGTGTGTGTGTGTGTTGTCGGTGTGTGTGTGTGTGTTGTCGGTGTGTGTGTGTGTTGTGTGTGTGTGTGTTGTCGGTGTGTGTGTGTGTGTTGTCGATGTGTGTGTGTGTGTGTTGTCGGTGTGTGTGTGTGTGTGTTGTGTGTGTGTGTGTTGTCGGTGTGTGTGTGTGTGTGTGTGTTGTTGGTGTGTGTGTGTGTGTGTTGTGTGTGTGTGTGTGTTGTCAGTGTGTGTGTGTGTGTGTTGTCTGTCTGTGTGTGTGTGTTGTCGGTGTGTGTGTGTGTGTGTTGTCGGTGTGTGTGTGTGTGTTGTCGGTGTGTGTGTGTGTTGTCGGTGTGTGTGTGTGTGTGTTGTCGGTGTGTGTGTGTGAGTGTTGTCGGTGTGTGTGTGTTGTCGGTGTGTGTGTGTGTGTGTGTTGTGTGTGTGTGTGTTGTCGGTGTGTGTGTGTGTTGTCGGTGTGTGTGTGTGTGTTGTCGGTGTGTGTGTGTGTGTGTGTGTGTGTTGTCGGTGTGTGTGTGTGTTGTCGGTGTGTGTGTGTGTGTGTTGTCGGTGTGTGTGTGTTATCGGTGTGTGTGTGTGTGTGTGTTGTCGGTGTGTGTGTGTGTGTGTGTGTTGTCGGTGTGTGTGTGTGTGTTGTCGGTGTGTGTGTGTGTGTGTGTTGTCGGTGTGTGTGTGTTGTCGGTGTGTGTGTGTGTGTTGTCGGTGTGTGTGTGTGTTGTTGGTTTGTGTGTGTGTGTGTGTGTTGTCGGTGTGTGTGTGTGTGTTGTCGGTGTGTGTGTGTGTGTGTTGTCGGTGTGTGTGTGTGTGTTGTGTGTGTGTGTCGGTGTGTGTGTGTGTCGGTGTGTGTGTGTGTGTGTGTTGTCGGTGTGTGTGTGTGTGTGTTGTCGGTGTGTGTGTGTGTGTTGTCAGTGTGTGTGTGTGTGTGTGTTGTCGGTGTGTGTGTGTGTGTGTGTTGTCGGTGTGTGTGTGTGTGTGTGTGTGTTGTCGGTGTGTGTGTGTGTGTGTTGTCGGTGTGTGTGTGTGTGTGTGTGTGTGTTGTCGGTGTGTGTGTGTTGTCGGTGTGTGTGTGTGTGTTGTCGGTGTGTATGTGTGTGTGTTGTCAGTGTGTGTGTGTGTTGTCGGTGTGTGTGTGTTTATGTGTTGTCGGTGTGTGTGTGTGTGTGTTGTCGGTGTGTGTGTGTGTGTGTGTTGTCTTTGTGTGTGTGTGTTGTCGGTGTGTGTGTGTGTGTCTGTTGTCGGTGTGTGTGTGTGTGTATTGTTGGTTTGTGTGTGTGTTTGTGTGTTGTCGGTGTGTGTGTGTGAGTTGTCGGTGTGTGTGTGTGTGTGTGTTGTGTGTGTGTGTCGGTGTGTGTGTGTGTCGGTGTGTGTGTGTGTGTTGTCAGTGTGTGTGTGTGTGTGTTGTCGGTGTGTGTGTGTGTGTTGTCAGTGTGTGTGTGTGTGTTGTCGGTGTGTGTGTGTGTGTGTGTGTTGTCGGTGTGTGTGTGTGTGTGTGTGTTGTCGGTGTGTGTGTGTGTGTTGTCGGTGTGTGTGTGTGTGTTGTCGGTGTGTGTGTGTGTGTGTGTGTGTGTTGTCGGTGTGTGTGTGTGTGTGTTGTCGGTGTGTGTGTGTGTTGTCGGTGTGTGTGTTTGTTGTCGGTGTGTATGTGTGTGTGTTGTCAGTGTGTGTGTGTGTGTGTGTTGTCGGTGTGTGTGTGTGTGTTGTCGGTGTGTGTGTGTGTTGTCGGTGTGTATGTGTGTGTGTTGTCAGTGTGTGTGTGTGTGTTGTCGGTGTGTGTGTGTGTGTGTTGTCGGTGTGTGTGTGTGTGTTGTCGGTGTGTGTGTGTGTTGTCGGTGTGTGTGTGTTGTCGGTGTGTGTGTGTGTGTGTTGTCGGTTTGTGTGTGTGTGTGTGTGTTGTCGGTGTGTGTGTGTGTTGTCGGTGTGTGTGTGTGTGTTGTCGGTGTGTGTGTGTGTGTTGTGTGTGTGTGTTGTCGGTGTGTGTGTGTGTGTGTGTTGTCGGTGTGTGTGTGTTGTCGGTGTGTGTGTGTGTGTTGTCGGTGTGTGTGTGTGTGTGTTGTCGGTGTGTGTGTGTGTGTTGTCGGTGTGTGTGTGTGTGTTGTGTGTGTGTGTGTTGTCGGTGTGTGTGTGTGTGTTGTCGATGTGTGTGTGTGTGTGTTGTCGGTGTGTGTGTGTGTTGTGTGTGTGTGTGTTGTCGGTGTGTGTGTGTGTGTGTGTGTTGTTGGTGTGTGTGTGTGTTGTGTGTGTGTGTGTTGTCAGTGTGTGTGTGTGTGTGTGTTGTCGGAGTGTGTGTGTGTGTTGTCGGTGTGTGTGTTGTTGGTTTGTGTGTGTGTGTGTGTGTTGTCGGTGTGTGTGTGTGTGTTGTCGGTGTGTGTGTGTGTGTGTTGTCGGTGTGTGTGTGTGTGTTGTGTGTGTGTGTCGGTGTGTGTGTGTGTCGGTGTGTGTGTGTGTGTGTGTTGTCGGTGTGTGTGTGTGTTGTCGGTGTGTGTGTGTGTGTGTTGTCAGTGTGTGTGTGTGTGTGTGTTGTCGGTGTGTGTGTGTGTGTTGTCGGTGTGTGTGTGTGTGTGTGTGTTGTCGGTGTGTGTGTGTGTTGTCGGTGTGTGTGTGTGTGTGTGTGTGTTGTCGGTGTGTGTGTGTTGTCGGTGTGTGTGTGTGTGTTGTCGGTGTGTATGTGTGTGTGTCGTCAGTGTGTGTGTGTGTGTGTTGTCGGTGTGTGTGTGTTTATGTGTTGTCGGTGTGTGTGTGTGTGTGTTGTCGGTGTGTGTGTGTGTGAATTGTCTTTGTGTGTGTGTGTTGTCGGTGTGTGTGTGTGTGTGTGTTGTCGGTGTGTGTGTGTGTGTATTGTTGGTTTGTGTGTGTGTGTGTGTTGTCGGTGTGTGTGTGTGAGTTGTCGGTGTGTGTGTGTGTGTGTGTTGTGTGTGTGTGTCGGTGTGTGTGTGTGTCGGTGTGTGTGTGTGTGTTGTCAGTGTGTGTGTGTGTGTGTTGTCGGTGTGTGTGTGTTGTCAGTGTGTGTGTGTGTGTGTGTGTTGTCGGTGTGTGTGTGTGTGTGTGTGTGTGTTGTCGTTGTGTGTATGTGTGTGTGTGTTGTCGGTGTGTGTGTGTGTTGTCGTTGTGTGTGTGTGTGTGTGTGTGTGTTGTCGGTGTGTGTGTGTTTTCGGTGTGTGTGTGTGTGTTGTCGGTGTGTGTGTGTGTGTTGTCGGTGTGTGTGTGTGTGTGTGTGTGTGTGTTGTCGGTGTGTGTGTGTGTGTGTTGTCGGTGTGTGTGTGTGTTGTCGGTGTGTGTGTTTGTTGTCGGTGTGTATGTGTGTGTGTTGTCAGTGTGTGTGTGTGTGTGTGTGTTGTCGGTGTGTGTGTGTGTGTTGTCGGTGTGTGTGTGTGTTGTCGGTGTGTATGTGTGTGTGTTGTCAGTGTGTGTGTGTGTGTTGTCGGTGTGTGTGTGTGTGCGTTGTCGGTGTGTGTGTGTGTGTTGTCGGTGTGTGTGTGTGTTGTCGGTGTGTGTGTGTTGTCGGTGTTTGTGTGTGTGTGTTGTCGGTTTGTGTGTGTGTGTGTTGTCGGTGTGTGTGTGTGTTGTCGGTGTGTGTGTGTGTGTGTTGTCGGTGTGTGTGTGTGTGTTGTGTGTGTGTGTTGTCGGTGTGTGTGTGTGTGTGTGTTGTCGGTGTGTGTGTGTTGTCAGTGTGTGTGTGTGTGTTGTCGGTGTGTGTGTGTGTGTGTTGTCGGTGTGTGTGTGTGTGTTGTCGGTGTGTGTGTGTGTGTTGTGTGTGTGTGTGTTGTCGGTGTGTGTGTGTGTGTTGTCGATGTGTGTGTGTGTGTGTTGTCGGTGTGTGTGTGTGTTGTGTGTGTGTGTGTTGTTGGTGTGTGTGTGTGTGTGTGTGTTGTTGGTGTGTGTGTGTGTTGTGTGTGTGTGTGTTGTCAGTGTGTGTGTGTGTGTGTTGTCTGTCTGTGTGTGTGTGTGTGTTGTCGGTGTGTGTGTGTGTGTGTTGTCGGTGTGTGTGTGTGTGTTGTCGGTGTGTGTGTGTGTTGTCGGTGTGTGTGTGTGTGAGTGTTGTCGGTGTGTGTGTGTTGTCGGTGTGTGTGTGTGTGTGTGTTGTGTGTGTGTGTGTTGTCGGTGTGTGTGTGTGTTGTCGGTGTGTGTGTGTGTTGTCGGTGTGTGTGTGTGTGTGTGTGTGTGTGTTGTCGGTGTGTGTGTGTGTTGTCGGTGTGTGTGTGTGTGTGTTGTCGGTGTGTGTGTGTTATCGGTGTGTGTGTGTGTGTGTTGTCGGTGTGTGTGTGTGTGTGTGTGTTGTCGGTGTGTGTGTGTGTGTTGTCGGTGTGTGTGTGTGTGTGTGTGTTGTCGGTGTGTGTGTGTTGTCGGTGTGTGTGTGTGTGTTGTCGGTGTGTTGTTAGTGTGTGTGTGTGTGTGTGTTGTCGGTGTGTGTGTGTGTGTGTTGTCGGTGTGTGTGTGTGTGTTGTGTGTGTGTGTGTTGTCGGTGTGTGTGTGTGTTGTCGGTGTGTGTGTGTGTGTGTGTGTTGTCGGTGTGTGTGTGTGTGTGTGTGTTGTTGGTGTGTGTGTGTGTGTGTTGTGTGTGTGTGTTGTCGGTGTGTGTGTGTGTTGTCGGTGTGTGTGTGTGTGTGTGTGTGTTGTCGGTGTGTGTGTGTGTGTGTTGTCGGTATGTGTGTGTGTGTGTTGTCGGTGTGTGTTTGTGTTGTCGGTGTGTGTGTGTGTGTGTGTTGTCGGTGTGTGTGTGTGTTAGTGTTGTCGGTGTGTGTGTGTTGTCGGTGTGTGTGTGTGTGTGTGTTGTGTGTGTGTGTGTTGTCGGTGTGTGTGTTTGTTGTCGGTGTGTATGTGTGTGTGTTGTCAGTGTGTGTGTGTGTGTGTGTGTTGTCGGTGTGTGTGTGTGTGTTGTCGGTGTGTGTGTGTGTTGTCGGTGTGTATGTGTGTGTGTTGTCAGTGTGTGTGTGTGTGTTGTCGGTGTGTGTGTGTGTGCGTTGTCGGTGTGTGTGTGTGTGTTGTCGGTGTGTGTGTGTGTTGTCGGTGTGTGTGTGTTGTCGGTGTTTGTGTGTGTGTGTTGTCGGTTTGTGTGTGTGTGTGTTGTCGGTGTGTGTGTGTGTTGTCGGTGTGTGTGTGTGTGTGTTGTCGGTGTGTGTGTGTGTGTTGTGTGTGTGTGTTGTCGGTGTGTGTGTGTGTGTGTGTTGTCGGTGTGTGTGTGTTGTCAGTGTGTGTGTGTGTGTTGTCGGTGTGTGTGTGTGTGTGTTGTCGGTGTGTGTGTGTGTGTTGTCGGTGTGTGTGTGTGTGTTGTGTGTGTGTGTGTTGTCGGTGTGTGTGTGTGTGTTGTCGATGTGTGTGTGTGTGTGTTGTCGGTGTGTGTGTGTGTTGTGTGTGTGTGTGTTGTTGGTGTGTGTGTGTGTGTGTGTGTTGTTGGTGTGTGTGTGTGTTGTGTGTGTGTGTGTTGTCAGTGTGTGTGTGTGTGTGTTGTCTGTCTGTGTGTGTGTGTGTGTTGTCGGTGTGTGTGTGTGTGTGTTGTCGGTGTGTGTGTGTGTGTTGTCGGTGTGTGTGTGTGTTGTCGGTGTGTGTGTGTGTGAGTGTTGTCGGTGTGTGTGTGTTGTCGGTGTGTGTGTGTGTGTGTGTTGTGTGTGTGTGTGTTGTCGGTGTGTGTGTGTGTTGTCGGTGTGTGTGTGTGTTGTCGGTGTGTGTGTGTGTGTGTGTGTGTGTGTTGTCGGTGTGTGTGTGTGTTGTCGGTGTGTGTGTGTGTGTGTTGTCGGTGTGTGTGTGTTATCGGTGTGTGTGTGTGTGTGTTGTCGGTGTGTGTGTGTGTGTGTGTGTTGTCGGTGTGTGTGTGTGTGTTGTCGGTGTGTGTGTGTGTGTGTGTGTTGTCGGTGTGTGTGTGTTGTCGGTGTGTGTGTGTGTGTTGTCGGTGTGTTGTTAGTGTGTGTGTGTGTGTGTGTTGTCGGTGTGTGTGTGTGTGTGTTGTCGGTGTGTGTGTGTGTGTTGTGTGTGTGTGTGTTGTCGGTGTGTGTGTGTGTTGTCGGTGTGTGTGTGTGTGTGTGTGTTGTCGGTGTGTGTGTGTGTGTGTGTGTTGTTGGTGTGTGTGTGTGTGTGTTGTGTGTGTGTGTTGTCGGTGTGTGTGTGTGTTGTCGGTGTGTGTGTGTGTGTGTGTGTGTTGTCGGTGTGTGTGTGTGTGTGTTGTCGGTATGTGTGTGTGTGTGTTGTCGGTGTGTGTTTGTGTTGTCGGTGTGTGTGTGTGTGTGTGTTGTCGGTGTGTGTGTGTGTTAGTGTTGTCGGTGTGTGTGTGTTGTCGGTGTGTGTGTGTGTGTGTGTTGTGTGTGTGTGTGTTGTCGGTGTGTGTAAGTGTGTGTTGTTGGTGTGTGTGTGTGTGTTGTCGGTGTGTGTGTGTGTGTGTTGTCGGTGTGTGTGTGTGTGTCTTGTCGGTGTGTGTGTGTGTTGTGTGTGTGTGTGTTGTCGGTGTGTGTGTGTGTGTTGTCGATGTGTGTGTGTGTGTGTTGTCGGTGTGTGTGTGTGTTGTGTGTGTGTGTGTTGTCGGTGTGTGTGTGTGTGTGTGTGTTGTTGGTGTGTGTGTGTGTTGTGTGTGTGTGTGTTGTCAGTGTGTGTGTGTGTGTGTTGTCTGTCTGTGTTTGTGTGTGTGTTGTCGGTGTGTGTGTGTGTGTGTTGTCGGTGTGTGTGTGTGTGTTGTCGGTGTGTGTGTGTGTTGTCGGTGTGTGTGTGTGTGAGTGTTGTCGGTGTGTGTGTGTTGTCGGTGTGTGTGTGTGTGTGTGTTGTGTGTGTGTGTGTTGTTGGTGTGTGTGTGTGTTGTCGGTGTGTGTGTGTGTTGTCGGTGTGTGTGTGTGTGTGTGTGTGTGTGTTGTCGGTGTGTGTGTGTGTTGTCGGTGTGTGTGTGTGTGTGTTGTCGGTGTGTGTGTGTTATCGGTGTGTGTGTGTGTGTGTTGTCGGTGTGTGTGTGTGTGTGTGTTGTCGGTGTGTGTGTGTGTGTTGTCGGTGTGTGTGTGTGTGTGTGTGTTGTCGGTGTGTGTGTGTTGTCGGTGTGTGTGTGTGTGTTGTCGGTGTGTTGTTAGTGTGTGTGTGTGTGTGTGTGTTGTCGGTGTGTGTGTGTGTGTGTTGTCGGTGTGTGTGTGTGTGTTGTGTGTGTGTGTGTTGTCGGTGTGTGTGTGTGTTGTCGGTGTGTGTGTGTGTGTGTGTGTTGTCGGTGTGTGTGTGTGTGTGTGTGTTGTTGGTGTGTGTGTGTGTGTGTTGTGTGTGTGTGTTGTCGGTGTGTGTGTGTGTTGTCGGTGTGTGTGTGTGTGTGTGTGTGTTGTCGGTGTGTGTGTGTTGTCGGTATGTGTGTGTGTGTGTTGTCGGTGTGTGTTTGTGTTGTCGGTGTGTGTGTGTGTGTGTGTTGTCGGTGTGTGTGTGTGTTAGTGTTGTCGGTGTGTGTGTGTTGTCGGTGTGTGTGTGTGTGTGTGTTGTGTGTGTGTGTGTTGTCGGTGTGTGTGAGTGTGTGTTGTTGGTGTGTGTGTGTGTGTTGTCGGTGTGTGTGTGTGTGTGTTGTCGGTGTGTGTGTGTGTGTCTTGTCGGTGTGTGTGTGTGTTGTGTGTGTGTGTGTTGTCGGTGTGTGTGTGTGTGTTGTCGATGTGTGTGTGTGTGTTGTCGGTGTGTGTGTGTGTGTGTTGTGTGTGTGTGTGTTGTCGGTGTGTGTGTGTTTGTGTGTTGTTGGTGTGTGTGTGTGTGTGTTGTGTGTGTGTGTGTTGTCGGTGTGTGTGTGTGTTGTCGGTGTGTGTGTGTGTGTGTTGTCGGTGTGTGTGTGTGTGTGTTGTCGGTGTGTGTGTGTGTTGTCGGTGTGTATGTGTGTTGTCGGTGTGTGTGTGTGTGTGTTGTCGGTGTGTGTGTGTGTGAGTGTTGTCGGTGTGTGTGTGTTGTCGGTGTGTGTGTGTGTGTGTGTTGTTTTTGTGTGTGTTGTCGCTGTGTGTGTGTGTGTCGGTGTGTGTGTGTGTGTTGTCAGTGTGTGTGTGTGTGTGTTGTCGGTGTGTGTGTGTTGTCAGTGTGTGTGTGTGTGTGTGTGTTGTCGGTGTGTGTGTGTGTGTGTGTGTGTTGTCGGTGTGTGTATGTGTGTGTGTGTTGTCGGTGTGTGTGTGTGTTGTCGGTGTGTGTGTGTGTGTGTGTGTGTTGTCGGTGTGTGTGTGTTTTCGGTGTGTGTGTGTGTGTTGTCGGTGTGTGTGTGTGTGTTGTCGGTGTGTGTGTGTGTGTGTGTGTGTGTGTTGTCGGTGTGTGTGTGTGTGTGTTGTCGGTGTGTGTGTGTGTTGTCGGTGTGTGTGTTTGTTGTCGGTGTGTATGTGTGTGTGTTGTCAGTGTGTGTGTGTGTGTGTGTTGTCGGTGTGTGTGTGTGTGTTGTCGGTGTGTGTGTGTGTTGTCGGTGTGTATGTGTGTGTGTTGTCAGTGTGTGTGTGTGTGTTGTCGGTGTGTGTGTGTGTGCGTTGTCGGTGTGTGTGTGTGTGTTGTCGGTGTGTGTGTGTGTTGTCGGTGTGTGTGTGTTGTCGGTGTTTGTGTGTGTGTGTTGTCGGTTTGTGTGTGTGTGTGTGTGTTGTCGGTGTGTGTGTGTGTTGTCGGTGTGTGTGTGTGTGTGTTGTCGGTGTGTGTGTGTGTGTTGTGTGTGTGTGTTGTCGGTGTGTGTGTGTGTGTGTGTTGTCGGTGTGTGTGTGTTGTCGGTGTGTGTGTGTGTGTTGTCGGTGTGTGTGTGTGTGTGTTGTCGGTGTGTGTGTGTGTGTTGTCGGTGTGTGTGTGTGTGTTGTGTGTGTGTGTGTTGTCGGTGTGTGTGTGTGTGTTGTCGATGTGTGTGTGTGTGTTGTCGGTGTGTGTGTGTGTTGTGTGTGTGTGTGTTGTCGGTGTGTGTGTGTGTGTGTGTGTTGTTGGTGTGTGTGTGAGTTGTGTGTGTGTGTGTTGTCAGTGTGTGTGTGTGTGTGTTGTCTGTCTGTGTGTGTGTGTTGTCGGTGTGTGTGTGTGTGTGTTGTCGGTGTGTGTGTGTGTGTTGTCGGTGTGTGTGTGTGTTGTCGGTGTGTGTGTGTGTGAGTGTTGTCGGTGTGTGTGTGTTGTCGGTGTGTGTGTGTGTGTGTGTTGTGTGTGTGTGTGTTGTTGGTGTGTGTGTGTGTTGTCGGTGTGTGTGTGTGTTGTCGGTGTGTGTGTGTGTTGTCGGTGTGTGTGTGTGTTGTCGGTGTGTGTGTGTGTGTGTTGTCGGTGTGTGTGTGTTATCGGTGTGTGTGTGTGTGTGTTGTCGGTGTGTGTGTGTGTGTGTGTGTTGTCGGTGTGTGTTGTGTGTTGTCGGTGTGTGTGTGTGTGTGTGTGTTGTCGGTGTGTGTGTGTTGTCGGTGTGTGTGTGTGTGTTGTCGGTGTGTTGTTAGTGTGTGTGTGTGTGTGTGTTGTCGGTGTGTGTGTGTGTGTGTTGTCGGTGTGTGTGTGTGTGTTGTGTGTGTGTGTGTTGTCGGTGTGTGTGTGTGTTGTCGGTGTGTGTGTGTGTGTGTGTGTTGTCGGTGTGTGTGTGTGTGTGTGTGTTGTTGGTGTGTGTGTGTGTGTGTTGTGTGTGTGTGTTGTCGGTGTGTGTGTGTGTTGTCGGTGTGTGTGTGTGTGTGTGTGTGTTGTCGGTGTGTGTGTGTGTGTGTTGTCGGTATGTGTGTGTGTGTGTTGTCGGTGTGTGTTTGTGTTGTCGGTGTGTGTGTGTGTGTGTGTTGTCGGTGTGTGTGTGTGTTAGTGTTGTCGGTGTGTGTGTGTTGTCGGTGTGTGTGTGTGTGTGTGTTGTGTGTGTGTGTGTTGTCGGTGTGTGTAAGTGTGTGTTGT